>NC_053400.1:18076545-18376545 GCF_016859285.1 Xiphias gladius
AAAAGCGGCCTTGTTTTTGGCTTTTAATTACAGTGCATTTTTTAAATGACCTAATAATTTTGAAATAGTTTTAGAAGTTCAAGTTGATGGATTTCTTCAATCTACAGGAAGTATACAATCACTTAAAGAGTTACCTGACAAGGTTTTCAAAACTATCAGTATTTGTGGACATGAAAACTATTGAGGTTATGATTTTCAGTGTTAAATCAGCGCACAGCCCAGAGCTCTTTCACTGTTAGCAGGACAGGAAAAGACTTCATGAGCATGTGATGTTTGTCTGAAGATTTTTATCAACATGAAGTCATTTCCAAACCCTGAAAACCAACAGGATATTTTCATTTAAGGCATCAGAGACATTTAATGAGAATGTTCGGAAATTCACAGTCAACCCTCAAAGCTGTACCAGGGCCTGAGCGAAATAATGAACACGGTATATAAGAAATGAATATGAACACTTTGAAGATAGCAGTTGAGTTTCTCTTCAAATCTGATTTTTGGACCAGTTTTTACAAACATGAAAACAATCTGCAGTGTAAAACTATATTTAAACCTGCATGTGTAGCTGCCTCACACTGCCAGCATGTCTGTATAAAAAGCTCAACAGTTTCAGTTTATGATCAGTTTACGTGTGTAAGCTCGGCTCCAGTCTAAGGAAGCCATCCGGTCTGTAGCTGTGTACAAAAGCTGCCACACGGGGGCGCCGTAGTCTCTCAGCATCATGCTTTACATTGTTCTACAAAAAGCCTTGTCATTCAGAAAGTGCCTCAAGTGACAGATGTAAGATTTGAAATGCCAGGACAGGAGAGATCAGGCAAACGACACAGTGTTTATTTTCTGAATTACTTTAAGAGTGTGCACAATAAGAGATATTTACTGTTTCATATAAAGAATTGTATATGTCTTGAAATGTTAAAATGTTTATGTTCAGAAATGTTTAAACTTTATAAAGGTTTCTTTAAAAGTAACTTATCTGTTGTTGTGTTGAATGAATCGTTATGTGTTAGGAGTGCAAGAGACTCTGGTTTAGGTTAGTAAACATCACAACACCAGGAGAGCAAAACCAACCTTTCCAGAAGAAATATTTATTTTTAAATACCCTTGAAATTGAAGATGTATTGTTATGGGCATAAATGAATGCTGGAATGTGTTGCTCATTGGCTTTCAGAGTTAAGAAACTGAACGTCAAAGGACACTAAGGCACTGTTTTTGAAAAAATATATATATCCACTTTATTCAAGCAAATTAACTCTGTCTACATTAACCTAAGGGTTGAGGAGTTATGTAAATCCAGATCTGTGTGTTGGCTCATCTTCAGGAAATGGCAATACCAAGTTCATGTTATAATGGGAATCACTTGCTTTGTCATCCCTCCTCTCCCCTTACATTCACAGGAAACAAAACAAGTAAATGCTTTAACCAGAAAATAGTTTTAACAAGCAAGGACACTGTGACACATTTATCTAACAAAGTGTCAATATCATCCAAAATCTGTGCATCAGTAACTAAGAACTTGAATCCCTCTCCTATTCAAGTTACCCTTGTGATGCTAAAAACTACAGTGCAGTTAATCTGAGAGACCACAACATTAATGCTTAAAATGATGAACCCAGTGAAAACCTGGTGTGCGTGAACATATTGAGCTGTAACTCTGCTTTCAGTGCAATAAACTTCACAGATAAAACACAACATGATAAAACAAGTAAATAAAAAAGTCCACTTTCCAATTTTCGTCTTTATGTTCCATTTCTCTGAAAATAAAGCAGAGTACACATATGTGAATATTATTATTATTATCACCACATAAATGCACAAAGTGCTTATCTTTCAACATGAAGGCATAAACACGGTTTAATATTCATATTATAGTTATAGTTTCCAACTACCAGAATCCATGAGAGAAGAGAGGAGCTGATAAAAAAAGTTAACATAGTAATCTAGGTTTTTTATCGTTGTTACGGTGCACTCATAGCAGTTACAGTAAGCTTGTTGAGCAGCAGCAAAGGATTTGCACTTTACTTTCTTTGCTCCAGAGATACAGCTAGGCCCTAGCCTCTCAATGTTGGAGGTTGTACCTCCAACATTTTTTATTTATTTATTTTTATTTTACAGTGACCATTCTTCTCAAAAGATTCTCTATTTGACCATCAATCAAAGGTGAGGCAGAAAGGAACTGTGATTTGTAATAATGTAAAATACAACATTTATCATAAAGTTACAGTTTCTATTCATGAAAATTAATGTATTTAATTAATGTGATTTCAATTCCTATTGGTGTATTAATAATACTGTAATTTACACAATATTATTTGGGAACCCCAATAACTGGTTTTAATAAAAATGTTATTTGCCAAATCTGTATAAATAATAATCTGGGAAACAACATTCATATATTTCCAGGTTTTTGTTTTTTTTAGATGAAGAACCTCTGACTTCAACCTTTGCCCTTACCTACTGGTTTGATTGCAAAATGACAGAAGCACTATGATGTTTAAATGCAGAAAATGTGTGTGACGGGGTTATTTTGATTCATTGTTTCTACCATAAAGTCTCTGCACACGAGAAAAATTAAGTTAATTAAGTTTTAAGTTTTTTTTCTACTAAATACAAATGATTTACATTCCAATGTTGTGGTAAATACTAAATCAGTATTTAATAGAAAAAAAGGAGCTGCAGCAGGAGGTGCAGTTGTTAACATGAAATTAAAGGTCACAATCTCTCTTAATAGTGTCTTTTTAGATAAAAAAATAAAATACAAAGAAATTAAAAGCCAAAACAGAACACCATGTCCCATTGCCAAAAGCTTTAGGTGCCAACACTGTGAGCTGAATCTCTTATTCATAACGAATGAAAAAGATTTTTAAAAATATTACATGTTCTGCGGAGTAACTTTTCTCACACCTAAAAATCTGAAAACCTAGAGTCAAACCCCTGTGGTGTATAACCAGAATATGCTGCTTATCAGAGATACCCACGTGCACGTGTACATACTTGTTTTTTGAGTTTCAGAGTTGTGTGTTCTCACCTAAAAATGAAGTGGCTGCTCCAGTGACCCCCCCATCTGCAGCAAGGCTGCACTGAGTCCAGCCTTCAGTGCTGAGTAGTCGGGCTGCTCAGAGTACCCCAGAGCCATCACTGCAGTCAGGTAGGTTTGAAGTGCACCTACACCGTGATAATATACTATGAGCATATGGCATCTAATCACACACTTGTTATACAGTATGTTATATAAGAAAACATTTGAACTCACTGGAAACTTTCGCCTTCCCAAAGCAGTGACTCAACAGTGCAGGAACATCTTCCATGTACCTACAATGACAACTTTTTTGAGTATTTGCATGTTCTTTCTATTGTGCTGCTGACTTACGTATATGAGTTAATGTTATGTAGACTTTTGATACAATTCAGTATTTCTGTGGTGTTTCAAAGGTGTGTTGCCTTTAAATGTCCCAGTGGAGATAAATTCTTTCACCTCTGCTTCTGGGTGGCTACCTGGTCCGGTTGAGTGAGGACGGCCCACGGTAGCGTGCCTGTGTGCCATCGCAGCATGCAGTAACCCAGGGACTGCAAGTCACTGCGTCGAGATGGCCCTGAAAGTAGAAAATACACAAACAGACAGTGACAAAAACATCCGTTTTACCTCCCAGATTTACCCTGATAGATCAACACAACAAAGCAATCCTCAGTACTTATCACCATGTTTTTATTGTTTTATTTTTTTTATTTTTGACGTTCATAGTCAAAAAAGTAAAATGTTGAAATAGCTTTTATGCTAAAATATATCACAATCAACTTAACAAGAAAAAGTTAAATCGTTCTTATTATGTGCAGCCTGTGTGTGCCTGACAGCTCTCAAGACACATGGACTGTGGGAGGACTGCAGCTGTGCCCTCATGGAAGAAAAAAAATTCATCTGGCAGTGTTCGGTTTACAATAACTTATATGGTGAAATTATGTCTATTTGCCTGACACTGGTGGGAGGGTTTTAGTTTTTGGATGAGGAGTCAGTGAACCACAGCAGTGACACACCTGCTCCCTTATGTGTGTCCAGGCTGATGAACTCTAGGGTGCCCTCGTGTGGTGTCCTGCTGGCTTCACGGTACTCTACCTGTCGACCCCCTGGACAGTACCTGAAAGCATGGCAGTATCCTACAAGGTAGACCTAAACAAAACAAACAAACAAGCACACAAACACAGAAAAGAATGGTCAGAATAAAACACATTTCAGTTGTGGACACTGACAGAGTACAGTCAGAACATTTCTCACCTGTGAAGTCTGTCCTGGTTTGATGTAGATGTTTTCCGCATTAATATCAGCATGAACATACTCGTTTGAATGGATATACTGCAGGACATCTAACTGGAGAAAGAAATGTTACAGTTTATTGAGAAAGAGAATCAGTGTTTTGAGTTCAGAGCTCTGGGTCAGTATTGTCTGACAACCGATGATGTGAGTACACTCACCAGCCTACAGGCGAGCTGAAGAACCACTTTCTCGGACAGAAACTCATCTTCTTCCTCAATGACAGACTGGAGAGATTGGCCCATGTTGGGGAAAATCAGAAACCTATTTAAAAAATAAATAAATGAAAGAACAATGCATTAGTCAGTGTAATATGCTTTCATATAATGCGTAAATATTCACAGGTACATTTTTTCGACACCTGTAGGAATCTGCATGAGGTCCAAAGCCAACACAAGAAGGAATCCCCAGAAAATCCATCTTGTTTTGTTTGATCCACTTGTCCACTAGAGGGAGACAATAGGTTTCAAGAGAAGGGTTATCGTGTGTGGTGCATGTGTAAAGTTACACTCATGACAAATCAGAACTGCATCTAAAAGGGGGTTAAAGATTTAATTAGTCCCCCACACTGACATGATAATGTTCCTGTTGAATAAATTCTTGTCCACTTCTGCTTTCCTCTGGATGAAATGAAAGACAGATACTTAGTTGTGATATAGTGTAAGTAGATCACATGTGAAACTCCCAGAGCCCTTCTCACTATCTACCTCTAGTTCAGACTGTAGTTGTGAGCAGTTCTGTTTCTGATTCACCTGTTAAGACTGGGATTTTCGATCAGCATGTTAAAGCCACTGAAAAACTAAAACAACTGAATGTGGTAAATACTGATACTTTAGTTTTAACGAAGTTTATTTCTCTTGTTCTCTCTTATTCTCTCTTCTGTGATCAGAACAGTCAGTCAAGCTATGACTGCAGCCCATCCTCCACGAGTGACAGAAAAGTGTTGATTTGGAGTTGCTAAACATGAATGATAACACACTAAACACTCACCAGACGCAGGTTTAGCAGCTCTCTGCAAAAAGTTCTGCTCATTGAAGATTCTTCCATCTTTAGCTCCCTAAGAGGAAGAAAATCTTTATTGATCCCACTCCGTGAAAGTGAAGAACTAAAGAACTACTGGTTACGGGAAATAGAGAACAAATCGAAATCAATTTGTTGATGAATATAATCGGGAAAGTGATTATTTCTTTTTTTCATGCTACTAAGCGACATGGTGTGATGACAAATTCATCGCTTTTAGGATGGAGTACTCAGAAAACCTTAAAAGTCCATATGACTGCTGAGGCAGCACTTACTAGTTTCAGGATGTGGTTTGATTCCTTGGAATTGGATCTTGAAATTGTTTGAAAAACTGAAAAGGACAAAACAATGTTGGTCAATTGAAAAAAATACAGGCTCTTTTCTACTATTAATTTTTTGTAACAGAAACTGCAGCTCTATCCACTAAACTCAGTTAGCCATCTCTTTGTGTACTGCCGGTACCAAATTTGCTTTCATCACGTTAAATGGAACCCAGAGACTCTTAAATACATTTGAACCTACAAATCACTGTTGCATTTTTCTCTTCTAACTAGTAGTTCATAAAACGTTAAGAAGTATTCACTGTATAAAAATTATTATTATCCTTTCTCTCTTCGGTCATTTTTTCTTCTGTTTCTGACTGTACATTTCCTTATTTGTGGTTTGTTGTGATCTTTCTTGCTTTAATTCTAGGACGCTTTGCATGTACTTTAAGATGTTTAACTGTAAATGTGAAGGCTGATGATTATCACCACTAATATGCAATCTAACTGTCCCAGAATAATAGACTGTTTACGTCCCCTGATGTCATGTAGACAGTCCCACCTTCATAGATGACCTCTGTCGTGCTTTGACTGAGCAGTTTCAAAAGTTTCCACTTCTTGCCCGTTGTGTCTGTCACCTCCTCGCCTTCCTCTAGCGGCTCCACGGCGGACGCACACTTTGCCTTCTTGGCCTTGCTTTTTCCTGTCACTGTACATTCACACAGACATTTCAAATAAATTATGCAAAAATTCCCAATGTATAAAGGTGATGTACAGTGCATCTCTTGTGTTTTAAACTGACATGCCAACACAGTCCCAGTGAACAAAATAAATAAATCTGGTTAGTGGTAGTTTTAAGCAAACAACCATATCTTAGCAAAAAATCTTGCTGATTTAAAAATGCTGTTTAAAAATTATTTTTATCTGCTGCAAGAAAAGATCATGATCTATTTTAAGGTTTAATTTATTAAAAAAAATATTTTCTTAATTCAGCTTCAAGGATAACATTGCTGATGTTTTTTTTTTTCTTTTTATGGCATCGTTAATATCAGCAGGCGTATGTGATTCTGTCGATGAGATACAGACTTATCAAGTGATAGTGTAAACGTGTAAAAGTAAGCATGTTCATCCAAGTAGCCTCTGATGGGACGCTGAACCTAACTGGTGAATTTTGCCTATACATGGATGAATATGTGAGTAACATCTTATGTTTTGTGGTGTAGCTCACCTTTTAAAGGAGACCTGGAGATTGGTGAGGAAACAGGAGAAAGGACAGGTAGAGGAGAGCCGTCTATGGTTGATCCCTCTGCTTTCCCACTTGTTTTATCCGTCAGCTTCTCTCCTTCCACCTGCTTCTTAGCAGGACTGGAGAGTTTAGCCTTTCCCCTGACTATACATGGATCCAGCCACAATTGGTTTGGATTAAAGACAAGATTATGATGGCAATGAATAGAGACACTGTAGTTTTCCTAAAATACTGTATGAATGAATAGATGAAACAGATTGTGTTTGTTTTTTATTTCAGCTCACCAAGTCGAGGGGATTTAGCGACAGGGGAAGTTGACGACTTTAAAGTTGGCTCTACCTCTGCGTCGAGTTTGAAAGTGACTGTGTGCTGCTTTGGCGGAGATACGTTGAATCCAAACTCATTATCTGTTGATAAAAAAAACAGATTTATTGTTTTTAGGAATAAAGGCATCGTCTGTCTTTTTTTTTTCTTTTTTTTTGACATGGCATCTATTGTATTCATATGTGCCCATATTTTAAAGTGATTTTCATTCATCAGCATGCCTTATTTTTGGCCAAAAAGAATCTTTGTGTTTAAGGATAGATGTCATGCTGATGGCTTTAATCTGCTAACATGTATACATAGCACATAGGCACTTCATCATTCTCTTCATGCTACTGCATGTCTCTGTATTTACTCCTATCGCATCTCTTATGAGAAAACTAAATAAAAACGTTAAGGTGAAACTGCTTCCAGACCAATTTAATTACCTTCAACCTTGTCATCTCTGACAGGTATAGTGAAGGACACCACAGGTGGAGTGGCATCTTTAATGGTGGATTTAACTTCCCTGTCCAGACGAAGGGAGTTACGAGTCTTTCGCAGTGCAGGGCGAGGTTGAATTGGAGTTGCGGCGGTACATACATGGACTGTACAAAAAACGAAAATTTACACTTTCAAAGGTTTATCATCAAAAGGTTTAAAATCTATGCATAACATCAAGTAACTCCTAATAAAATATTGGCGAGATATTTACCCTTACTTTCCTGGGGCTCACAACTTGTGCTTGAAGCAAGATTTGTTTTAGCTACTGATGTTGCTAATTCGTCCCTTTTGGATGGAGAGAGACTTAAAGAAGCAGCTGAGCTCACAGGTCCAGATTCATCAACCGGACGGGGAAGCTTCTCTCCACATGAAGGACAAAATCTGAAATCAGGCTGCAACTTCGTCCCACACTGGGGGCAGAAACGGAAAGGCATTCTGGAATGGTGAAAACACACACTTTATTATACATGCACCCTCACCGCTACGTAGTGTCTCTCTGGGGCTATTCCTGTGTGTGCATCCTTATAGATGAACACGAAGACTTCATCAGATAAATACACACACAAACCAGCTATTATTGTAAAGAGCCCGATGACCTGTTATACAATAGCTATATAAAGCAATTACAAATATCATTCATAGTGCATATTTTAACCAGAATGGTCAACATGGATGCTTACACGTTTTGTGTGAATGTAATTGTCACAACCAAAAAAATGATCACTTATAAAGGCCAACTTTTACTTAAGTAAAAGTACTAATACTCAATTATAATTAAAAACCACTGCTTTGATGATACTTAAGTAAAAGTATATATAATCAGCAAAATGTACTTAAATTATTAAAAGTAAAATTATTCAACGCAGGAAAATGGCCCCTGTGACTAATGTATATCAACATGGATGCTTACACGTTTTGTGTGAATGTAATTGTCACAACCAAAAAAATGATCACTTATAAAGGCCAACTTTTACTTAAGTAAAAGTACTAATACTCAATTATAATTAAAAACCACTGCCTTGATGATACTTAAGTAAAAGTATATATAATCAGCAAAATGTACTTAAATTATTAAAAGTAAAATTATTCAACGCAGGAAAATGGCCCCTGTGACTAATGTATATTAGTGTATTATATTATTATTGCTCATGCATGTAACGTGTAAGCAGCATTCTACATTCTTGTTAAGATGAAGCTCATTTTAAACTATTTTATAATAGGCTGCAACTAATGATTATTATCATTATTTTATAGATTAGTGTCCTGATTATTTTCTCGATTAATCGATTGATTTCTTGGTTTGTAACAATTCAGCAATGAGAAATGCTCATTGCATTGTCACATTTTAGCGGCTGGAACCATGAAAGGTTTGTAATTTTTACATAAAAAATTATTAAGGATCGTAACAGCTGCCAATTAAGCGTGTAACTGTAATGACATTATTTCTGCCATTTAGAACGTAAATCAAACAAATCTAAAGGTCCTTGTGCTCTAATGTCAGTTAGGTAACTTCAAATTAAATCATTAAAAAGCAAGTGAAAGTAACGTTAGCCACCCATTCTTAGCACTGTGGTAGAATTACGACTAATAAAAGAAAAGTTACAAAACACCTTTAGAGATAAAGGTTGAGTGGATTTTTTTTTTTTTTACATTAAATTATTTCAATGTGTGTTTCGATTCCCGTTTAGAAAGAAAACAGTGAACGGACATCTTGACGTTAGCTAGCCAAAACTGAAGCGAAACTTTTTCAATATAAAAATACTGCAACTGAGTTTTAGGCCCAAGTATCGTCTTGTTAGTGAGTTTGAGCCTTGGCTCTAACTAAAAACTGGAACCTAGCTAATATATATATATATATAAATAAATATTTTATAATGAATAGTATAAATTCTTAAAACACCTTCCCCTGTAAGCCTCCACGGTCCGGCTGAGTCTGTTTGAGTTGAGTTGAATTGAGTTCAGTTCCGTTCGATTCGATTCGGTTCTTCTTCTTCTTCTTCTCCTTCTTCTTCTTCTTCTTCTTAACCGGATACGTGCTCCTATCATTGGAGCAGTTCAGGAGAGGTGCTGCCCCCTGCAGGAGTGAGGGAGAGTAGCTCTCAGAAAAATTGGGCTTTTTCCACGACCGATGATGTGATGGGGATGCAGTCAGAATTCAGAATGGATTCAATATGTTTTTTCAATAGTGACAATATTAAAGCATGTTACAAATTTATTTTATTTACTGTCATGAGACTTTCATCTGTGGGACATCATAGTATACGGACGAAAGTTTCCAATTTAAATCAGTCAAGTAAATTGACGACAAATGGTCTCCAGCTAAAGTGTGGACAACCCTCAAGAAACGTGAGTCACTGCTTTACAATTTAAACAAATTTGTAAAAGGTGTAAAAAAATACCTTTGAGATTATGGCTTTCTGTACATAATTGATGGCTTACAAATTAAGGTTGCAGTATTGCTGAAAAAAAAAACGAGTAGGTGGATTATTTCTTGTATTGTTTGACATTATCATCATTCAGTGTTAACTTAACAGAATAATAGTGACTATAAATAGGAACTGATATCAACTGCACTTACGCACAGCCCTTAGTCAACATTTTCTGAACTGATTATAGAAAGATAATGCTTCAAGTAATACATAAATAAAAAAGTTTATTTTGGACATATTTTACATATTTTGCATTTGAAAATATAAACTATTTCAGTTTAGCCTTAACTAATATGATCAAATTCAATTTCAGTGAAAGATTTTTAAAAAATTTAAATTTGTATATTGGAACAGTCAGATGAAAAATAACTCGTCATAACTAAAACATCACATTCACCCTTTTATACAGGAAAGGATGTATGTAATACAAATAATGTGGATTTGTGTGTGAATTCAATACAGTTCAGACTAATATTATCACAATGCCGCTTCAGTGTAAATACTCTCAATTTTTGTGAAATATAAAATATCAGTGGTATTATAAACTGATCTGAAGGGGTGAGCATTAGGATTTTAAATGTTTCCGATAAGGTAAACTGAAGTGAAGGCCCAATTTTATTGCATTACTTATAAAACTTGCCAAAACAAAATCTATTGAAATCAAGATCAAAAGATTGAACAGGCTAATTGTACTGTATATTGCCTAGATGACATGCTCACATTAATACCTGAAACAAATACTTTCCATCCAATATTCAACAATGGAGCATCTTTCTTGCACCTAATGCCTCTTTTTACTCTTTTTTTTTTTTTTGCATCTTGCAACTGGGTAAACAGTTTCTATTGGGAATTTGTTTAGCCAGAGCTCAAATGTATCTGGAATACAATTCATTTAGTGAGTATATGACGCAATAAACAGTAGCCACACTCCTTAAATATGATGCATTTCCTGCGTGCACTAGCACATCAGCTCATTTTCCCTGAAGGTTAAAGTTTTATTTCTCTAAAAGTGTATTATTAATTTTTTTTCATGACATCAAGCGAGGCGGCCCACCCTCACAGTGGTAACTCCTGGAATAACTGCAAGGCCCAGGTGTAAGGTGTCGGTATCTAGGATCTCAACTAAGGAAATTACTTTAAAAAATAAAGAATTCAAAACTGTAGGTACTGTTACATGTGAATGATGATTAAAAATTGGAAATGCAGGGGACTGGATCCAGGGAAGATCAGCCTCACTGAAGCTGGTGTTACTTAATGTTCACAAAGTTTGACTCTGGGAGCTGCAGAGGAGAGAGTCATTAAACTACTACAAGGTTAACGATGGAACTTCACCTAAAGTTTTGTCATTAGGAACAATACTTGTTTGACTTTGTATGTATTTAATTAGACGGCAGAAGGAACTGTAATTTGTTCAAAAGCTGTGAGTGACTGAACTGTCCCCAAAACTGATATTTTAGTTTAAAAGGTAGATCTAAATCTATAAACACATTATGTTCAAAACAGTCAAAATACGCACAAAAGCTGGAGTAAGATTTTGCATATACATTTCTTACTTTAAAATATATTTGGAGAATTTGAAAGTCTATATTGTGTTTATTTGCTGAATGGGTATTTTATACAGCAGGATGAATTACCTTAATTACCTGGGTCCCTGGTTTACTGCTCAGTTTTCAGTGTCACTTTTCAGGACATATATATTCCTCTTATCAAACTACCGAACCTTCATTTTTAGAATTCTTGGCCAAGCCTGTCGCCGTACGTAATGAAGTGCAGGTGACTTAGTTTAAATATATTACATAATTCATTTTTTGCAGGCAAACAAGCACAAGTATTAATTTAGAAAAAAAAATAGTGTGTAGAGCGTCCATATAGCTTCTGCTGGATGGCCAATGTGAGCTACATTTTTTCTGACTGTGGCACAGGTGAGATTGCAGTATTTAGCTTTACAGTCAGTGGAGCATCAGTAGTACATACATAAGTGGTTACATACAATTTCCTAAAAGTACAATCACAGCCAATGTTTGTCTGACTGTAGAAAGACCAATTAAGGTGACTTTCTCTCGAATGACTAGGTGTGAATCTACGCTAACCTTACAGAAAATATTAACACTATATTTATAGCACATCTGGCAGGGCAGCCCACTTTGCTGCAACATGGAGCACAAAGTTTATACCTGAAAATGGGATCAGCATATTCAACTGATGAGGGACAACTGACATTTAAGCTAGGCATCATAAGAAATAAATATCCCCTACTCACAATCAAAAGACTCTTGATATTAATCCTAATGAAAATGTCCGTATGCAAAAGGCACTTAACTCTGTACTGACAAATAATACAGCATGTCAGTCAAAGTATGCACAGTTTTTGGGGCAATGGACACAAATTAATGTTTTACCTAACACAGAAACAATATATATAAACTCCCACTTTGTGAAACATTGAACTTGGCTGTCTTCCTATTTTTTTTCAGCAGTATGATCGACACACATATGTAACTAAAATGACTCCTCATCATTTTAACATGCACATTTGCTCCTGTCCGAGCTCTCTGAGATGTTTGGGTTGGTGGGTCCATTAGCTCGGACGGTTCCGTCAGGGATCCAGGATTTGTCAACGCATCGCTCCATCCTCTTCATGATAAGGTCCAGCAGGACGTCCACAGCCGGGCTCACGTTCAGCCCGTTCGCAGCACTTGTCTCAAAGTAGGGGATTCTGCATGGAAGAAAATAGCTGTTACAAAGACAGGGTCACAGACTGCTGCTAACAATTACAATGCAACACAGATCTTTGGGTTAAGAGAAAAAAAAGGACCTTATACGCATAAGGCTAGAGTAGTCCTATGTTTTTCTCATTTGCAACAAGGCTCATAAAAAGACCAAAACCCAACTAACTTTAGTCCATCTCTGAATTTTCAAACTTCCCTTCCCTGGTCTATGGCTCTTAGCAAAAAGACAATAATTCCTACTGAAGATGTGAATCTTTAAAAATGCTCATAAATATATAGTTTCATTTTTAAAAAGGGCTCAGTAATTTCCTAAAACAGTGGGACATTTTAGTTTTTTGCAAATGTTCCGCATGAAACAGAACATTTTTTTGGGACTACTTTCAGCTGTGGATTTATACACATTTGGTGTGCTGGTGAGTCTTTCTGGCAACAGGACAGTGAACGTGAGATCAACTCAAAATGAGTCACAGAGCCCACGATCAAGGTAATAAAGGAACGTGTCACCAAATGTGATGATGTTGCTCCTTTATGTGTTTTTAATAGCTTTTGGACAACAACGCAGCTCTATGGCACAGAAGAACAAGCTATTTCAGCGATGGCTACAACTCAATTCATTGTTGGTTTGGTCTTTTCATAAGATTTTTGACATTAAGAATAATACAGAATATTATCAACTTTATTCTTTAATACAGAATATTATCAACTTAAAAACAGAAATCATAAAGCGTGGAACTCTGAGTCCCATGAGTATCAAAGTATTGAAATCCAAACACGGAGCAAGCGAACAATCAAAGGGGACTTTAAATGCTGTCCAGCAGAGTCAGCTTGTAGTGACCACATGTTATGTTTTATACTGAGGTTTAATCTTCTTTTGAAGGCATTTAAAACATTTTATAAAGTGCACATCCACTACGTTTTATGTGTTTTTAATAAAGGTGTGTTTAATGGGGCCCAGAGCAGGATATTTTACACGTGCACAAATATTTACTTTCTGAGGAGGACCAGTTGAGGCTGACATTCTCCTGTACAGACATTGGCAAACAGTGCAGTCACTACCTTCTTGACAAACGTTTGAGGGAGAGGTTCGTGTACAGATGGATCAAAGCTGAGACATACCCATACTTCTCTGCCAGTTCACTGGCCTCATCTTCACTGACTGCTCTCTGATCTGCCAGGTCACATTTGTTGCCACACAGAACGATGTCTGGATTTTCGCAATATGCATGAATCTGTAACTGACCTGAAAGACACATTAGGCAGTTTATAAGCATTTAGTCCCGTTTTAATATGATTTATCTTTACTTAATGTATTATATTCAACTGAAAGCAGAAGTTTTTTGCAAGGAAGTAGCAGCAGCCCGAGACAGAATGAAATTTGAAGAGAGAGAAATATTAATAACAGGAAGATTACACATTTAATCACATGATATTTTGGGTCTAACAACAGCCAAGTGTCAATTCTACATGAGCCAGACACAAAAAGCTTTTGTGCACATACAAGTAACAAGAAATATAATATCATCAAATGTCCTTAGCACTTGTATTGGGCTTAATTAAACTATTCCTACACTGATTATCTATAGAATCATCGGTTTTAATGACTAAAAATGTACACTTAGCACGATACAACAGACGACATACTCATCCAGTTTCTGACGTTGAGGAAACTTTGCTCATTTGTGAGGTCAAACAGGAGGAGGAAACCCATTGCATCTCTGAAGAACGCAGTTGTCAAACTGCGAAACCTGAAATAATTCAGAAAAAAAAACAACACTTCATTAGAGTTGGAATTAATTAAGGTAAAGACACATTTAACTAGAATTACCGCATCGCAGTTGTATTCCTCCACCAACCTGTCAAGTTTCAGTTTACATCCATGTCTTTCCAGACTCTTTTAAATATATGTAGTGAAGACTTTGAAGGAATTTATTAAAATGGTATTAAGTGTATTTTTTACACAATTAGAATATTTTTTCATGAGTTATGGCCAAAAACATGCTTAGTGACATCACAGTAACCTTGACCTTTGACCATCAGTTTATTCTCGAGTCCAAGTGAATGTTTGTCCCAAATTTGGAGAAATTCCTTCCCGGCGTTCCTGAGATATCGCATTCACGAGAATGAGATGTACAGACAGACAGAGAACCCCAAAACATAATGCCTCCAAACACGGCTGTTGCTGGCGTGGAGGCATAAAAACAACTGAAGACAAGTCCAGGTTTGAGGAAGCTGAGAAATTGCGAGTAGAAGTACTTCATGTACCTCTCCTGTCCTGCAGTGTCCCACAGCTGCATGTGGATCTTCTGTCCTCTACCTGAAGATCCATCCGGACCCGCTGATTTGTAGATCTGAGTGAAACAGAGATAAGTGGCATCAGATTAACTGGAAGGTCTCTGCACAACATTTAACTGGTAGCTATAAAACAAAAGACAAAAACACCCAAACTCAATCTTTAGCTTCTTTCGGCCTGAAAGAAGATATTTGTAGAGTGTAGTTGCTTCCACTGGAAAAAAACAAGTGTGACTAATGACATCAAGAATGACTAGGCAACATCCATCCACAGACTCGTGTTTAATAATGAAAAAAAAAAGATCTAAATAGGTTCGCTGAATGTTGTTGAGCTGTTGCAAGCGGTCTGTGAGGAGAGCAACAAAAGGCCAGGCCTCAGACTACTGAGTAGCACTGGTTACATAGCAGGTATTACTGATGGTACTGACTGGAGGGGGGGTTTTTTCCAGCTGCAAAATGAGAGACTGTGTTCATCTCACTGTAGAGGTCTGGTGGCGAGAGACTGTGCTTCATGCCGCAAAAAAATAACAAAAATAAACACAAAATAAAAATAAACTGAACGTAAATTGGATTTTAAACAAAATGAAAATCAAGACTTATAACCAATGTAAATGTGTGTTGTATATATTGAAGTGCAAGCCACGTACTGTGATTATATACATAATGTGTGTGAGCATGCTGTAAATTGAAATTAGTGTCTATTCCTATGCCAGTAATCACTGTCAAAACATCAAAATCAATAGCTACATACATATTATATTCTGCATTATATCTCGTTTATTCCCCCAACAGTGCATCAAATGCAAATCTCGTATTTCGGTGGTTTGAAAAGACTTAAGAAGCCAGATCGTTATTCAAAACATCTTGAATCCATACATGAAAATGTTGTCACAGATTTGACTTTTATCCAAAAGACGAGCATCATTAATCTGGCGTGTCGTTGTCAGCTGGATCCCGGCTGCTCGCAGAAATGGAGACATATCTGTCCTACAGGGTTTCATCCAACAGTTTGGGAGGTAACTTTAATAAAGGGCCGAGACTTAACTGTTAGAAAGTAAATTCGATTTGAATCAAATATTATTCAGATCTTCTCTCTGATCTCTTAAACCGTGCATCCCTTCTAGGGATTGCTACATACACTTTCCTTAGCCAGCCACCAGACGAGAAGCGCAGCTCTGGGCTGTTTGGGGACACATTACAATTACCTAATGTGCTTTAACCATGACGACTCTTTGTGGCATTTACAGAAGCCTCTCTGTAAGGGAAAGTTTCATGGTTAACGCACCTTTTCAAATCACCGTTGTCAAAACATTAACTCTGAATTTTTCCTTGCACAGTATTCACTTGCTGTATCTTTCCTTTATTCAGAAGTGATGGAAACACATCTAATAAATTGATAATAATGAGTGATCAGTAGGTTAACGTAACTGACTGAATGTCCAGTATAGCCACGATAAAACAGTTACTCAGACATATTCTTGGGGCTGCAGATCAGCAGCATTAAGGAGTGAATATTGGGTAAATATGAGCACGGTTCAGCTGTTTGCCAATGGTATGAAGTGTTTATTCTGAAGGAGGGTGGTGCCTGCCGCTCAAGAACATTAGTCATTACCCAGATTTCTCTTGCAACATTCATCAGTAGTCTTTTGTTACATGAGTATTACTTAATGGCGTGGGAATGCATTTAAGCCCCTAAGTAGGCAGCCACTAATGCTTGTAGCACACTTGGACACATGGAAATGTCATATCCAGGAAATGGAGCATGAAAATCCCTGTTTGCTTTTAGAGAAGTACCGTAAGAAGGAAATCCCAACACTTCCAATGCTGGCTTGAGAAAAGTGTGCCATTTTTTTTCCAAAACCGACTGAACTTACCACTCTTTTTTCTCTGAAGTCTATCCCGACTGTAGTGATGAACTTGGAGTTAAACTTGCCATCTGTGTACTGGTAGAGGAAGCTTGTTTTTCCCACACCAGAGTCACCGAGGGCTAGGAATTTGATGAGGTAATCATAGTCCCCATCAGACATAGTGAGTCCTTAATTTCTGAAACACATAAATAGAACAATTCAGTCGACCAACAATCAACCTATTTGGCAAAGAAAAAAATCTCAAAATGAGGTGGTATTTTTTTTTGTTTTTTTTCTATCTCCCAGATGAAACAACAAGTGTACCTAAACCCACACTTCTAAGGCACTCAAACATTATGCAACCTCTAAAATGCAAAGGGCCCCTGGTGTTTAAAATGCCAATATTCTATATTGTTTTTTACCGTCAACAAATCCCATAAAAAGAACAAAAGCCAACAATGAATGTATCCTACAAACAGCTACTGTCTGTGTATCTAAAGCATTATATAGCTTATTCCTCTGTTCCATAGTATTCAATTGTTGTTTAAAAAAAAACACATCAATGAGCCACACTTCAGCACTGACATTTTCCTTCACTGTGATGAACATGGGCGCTGTAGTTTGATCTGTGACCTGTTTTTAAAGATTAACATCTTCGGTAGGAACCAGTGGGCTCGAGGCTGAGGGCCACAGACGTAACAGGGAAGTTAGAGAGTAGTGAGAGACTAACGTACTGTTGGTTTTGGATTTTTTCATGGGATTTGTCGACAATATGAAAAATATACAATAACACCAGCCTCATCCTTTAAGATTATCTGGACAAGAGGAAAAAAATATTGGCATCGTACATACACGTTTTCTAGATAGCAATGCCTTGTCAGCACCTGAGCAAGACTGTGTCCGAAAGCACTCCGTCGTTCATTCATTTACTACTCTCTATATACGATAATAGATACTCAGCAGTTGGACACTTGGAATCATTATTGCACCTTTCTAAGTGAGGATGCCATGAATAGTTCATCTTCCTACTGTATACACTTTGCAGTGGCAGCCTGCCGGTCCAGACCGACGTGGGACCGATCTGACTGCTCCATAATGGTATTGTCTTACGGATAAGAGTCTCAACATCTAAAGTGCCTCAAACTTTTTGCACCGTACTGTTTGCTTATAAATAACATAATGTCACAAAACTCAAATGTACAAATAAGAATGATAGCAGGGTCAGTTGTCCCGTCCTAACAGGTGCAACGATGCTAACAGGGGGAGGGAGATGTCATCAAGGACAGTTCTGTGCAGCACTTACCCTCACGGTCCTGAAGGAAGCAACAAATATGAAAACAGAGATTATTTAAGCAAATTGTCTAATGTAATGTTGAATGTTTATTCAACATTAACAATAACAGTTTTAGCAGCGAGTTCCTCTGCAGAGTGAAGGTGGTATGTGGTGTTTAACGCGGTTCTGTCCACTCCACACAGGTCAACCCGCACCTCAGTATTTGACCAGACCAACTGTTTGATTTAAAAGTACTGCAGTACAGCTATCACCTTTATATGCGGTCGGTCTTCACTCGACCGCATGCAGGTCAACTGAGAAACAGCCATAAAAACAGATGTTAAAACACGTCTGTCTTTGCCAGTGTCCTGATGTAGAGTTAAATGAGGAACATCATGACTGTCAGTGAAACCATGTAGGCTTGTGAAGTATTAATTATGTAGAATAGTTGAGTAACCCTATAGACATTGGACCATGACCTGACAATCATTTTCCATTTTTTCCCCCACACATTTTCAAAGTAACAGGAGAAACAGGCTCAGGTCAACATCCATTAGGCTAATTTACCGTGTAGTTTAAACTACAGTCAATGCGACCAGTAAGGAATATACTCTATTACATCTTTTACACTTCTCCAATATTATGCAAGATGTCCAGATGTAGGTTTGTACAGCTGACGGCAATGTGGGCTAATTTGTGTAACGTAAGAGCAGTTTCATCTTGCTGACACAGTGACAGGAAACATTTTAAATTCCTCTGTCTCTCAACAGCCACAGAAACACACCGAAAACAGACTCAAGTTTTCGTCCTCTTATTATCTCTTATCACTTACCCATTTATTACAGCCTGAAATTAGTTATAACTTCTCCACAAATTAGTAGACGGTTGTTATACACATCTCGGAGTAAAGGTTGAATTTATTTTAATTGAGGAGCAAAGTGTAGAAGTACGTATTTTCTTACACGTACACATTGAGAATGAGAATCACCAAAAATTATATACTGTATGTAATGTGCTCGTTTGTAATGGTCGACTAATTGCAGTAAAAACAATCAAGAGAAAGCGCGGCTGTATCATATGACCACTGCGTAGAAAAGTATTCAGACAAGTCTTACATTCTTTCACTGTAACCTCCACTGAACCTTTCATCTGGAGACATAAGCAGCTTAAGGTCTCGTGCAAAATCAAGATCCATGATAAATGCACTGGAACGGCTTCATCAAGCACTGAGCTAAGACCATCGAACCCCTTAACTGTGAAGTCCACCTGTTTTGTCCGATGAAGACTTAGACTTTTTTTTTTTTTTTTTTAAGACTTTAGGTCTTTCGATCAGGGCTGCTAGATCTTGGATGATGAGCTTGGTCGTTATGAGATATTACACCAATTCTGGAAACTCCTGCTTTAATGAAAAGATCTTTTGTGTCCTTTCAGGTTCATGGTTTGATTTTATACCCTTTGATTTCTCATCTTGTTACTGATTCTTGATCTTATGATTTACTGTTGTAAGCCTGTTTATTAAATGTGCTTTATGAATTTACCTTTTTATTACCCTCTACTAGGCAAGGCAACCATCGATCCACACAGTTAAGACTCCTTTCCCCCTCCACTATTAATGAAATAAATAATATGAAACCATTGGTTAGCCACACATTTTTTATAAATATCCTCCCTAGGCAATAAAGCACTGAAAATGTACTGTGAAACTGTAAATGTACTGTGTAAAATTGCTAAGCAGCTTTATGTTGTTCAGTGAAAACCACATTCCTCAGACCACAATATACATGTCTTTAAATTTACATATGAGCACAGATGCTAACTAGCTTAAATCTAACACCTTCTTGACACTTCTCATCTGTCATTACACCACTTTCCTCTTATTGCCCATTCGAAAGCCCTGCTGGCACATATACACTGCTGCCAATATATTAGGCACACCTAACTGAAACTAATGTAGTAAATTGTACCTTCTCGATGGTTATAAGGCTCAGTTTCGCTAAAACTGTTTAGAGAGAAGTCAATTCAGCTGTATGATAATTTTGGAGGATGTAGTTTGTGGCACTGTTGACCTGTATTGTGTTATGTTGTTCTGTGTTTCTAAATTTTGTCCAACCCATTTATATCAACAAGGACAGACCTCCAAACTGACCATGAAGTCGAACCAATACCTGTCTAAAGTGGTTTCAATAAAAACTGAACACTATAATCTCCATGAAGGTAGGAATTACTGCAGGACTGCTGTATTAGACTGGATTTGTTTTAGCTATTACGTACTTTACACGTGCACGTACGCAATAAAATGGCCATGAGACCTCGAGTTCGAGAGTGCTTCTCCTGCTTTAACAGGTCAAAATGTAAATGTGAAAAAGGTCTCTTCATACATTTAAATAAAGACACACTAATACAGTCAAACAGTCTTGTTTGAAGAGCTTAGCCACAAAGCAATCAGACAGCTGCGGGCCAAATTAATCAGCACTTAATCAGAATTACGTTTCTACCAAGGTTACTGGCATTAGTATTGACAACCCTGACACACAAGCGAGAGTCACCACATGATGCCTGGTTCAGTAAAAACAGGTCACAGAAGTGGTACAGTGAAGCAAAACCACACCGGTGGAGACGCAGAATGTGTCAGCGAAGTTTCTCAGACTTTTATGAGGCTAATCAGATAACTCCGTAATGAGCCCTGTTTGAAAACCAGAATAGTAAAATCCTATGTTAGCGAATGTTGCAATGAAAAAAAAGCAACTTTTCTAAAATAGCACAGTATGTGTAGTACACAAAGGTGCACTAAAATCTAAAATTGCAAGGCCATTTTCTAGTAATATTGCACTTCCCAGTCCTATCACAGCTGTGAAAAGGAAGCGAGCTGTGATGGCAGAGTATGATCTTGCGTTGTGTAAGGCAAGAAAACACTGAGTGCAGTAAGCAATCAGAAAAAAAAAGAAGTCTTAATCTAGCCTTGCACAAACCTTTCTGAAACAACAATGTCCCTGCCTGGCCTCCTCCGCTGGATGCAGACCTCCCCGAATGAAGCATAATGATGCTGGTTTCAGCTTCAAAGAGGTGGAAAAGAGCTGACTATACAAAAAGCAATGAAAGTTGGCAAGAACTCCTCTCTGGGGCATCAGTCTTCTCGGCATCAAAACCTAAATCCTCACTGTGAATTGCTGCCTGTGGTTGAGTGTGCAGCTGATTACCATCTTTTAACAGACAACAAAATAGTCCCTATCGTACCACAAGATTAAGGCGACCTATAATACAGTAATCCCCTTCAGTGGGAAAGGCCTCACAAGCATCATTTAAATAGCAGTCAGAAACTAAATGTGAGACTCGACCTGACTAAATTTATTGGAATTAATAAAAAGAAAAAACAGGTAGAGTATAAATGAGCTATATATCCTGACATATATGTTGTGATAGGATAGTGAGGAGGTGTGTTTATTTTTGGGTTATCAGACAAAATCAGCTTGTATAGCAGTATTTTTTTTAAAACCGCGTATCTTTTTTTTTTTTTTTTAAAACAGCTGATATCTATTGCACTAGCATTTTTGTGTTAATTTTTAATGGGAGCATGTCACATAATACAACTTAGAATATCACCAAGTCATATCAGCATCTTAAAAATTTAGTTGGCAGCTCATCCCGACTGAATTAATGTGACAGAATGATACTGACAGAGAAATGGTATTCAATGCGGATCGTTCACGTCTGGCCGATGCCAGGTCCACTTACTAACGTCAGTATCAGTGCTGATAACCAATCCGGAGTATGGGTTGGTAAGGCTATATTACCAACCGGTCAAAACGGGCGACCGCAAAAACCCTCAGAGGCCCGAAAACTCCATGCTCCCCAATGGGCAATTACTTTGTAGAAACTTGATTGACTTGTAATTTGTTTGGTACAACCGTATGCGCATGTAAAGAACATAATAAACTGTAATCGTAGGGGCCTTAAACGGTTACCCGATCTTGAGGCCCAATCTTGTAGAGAGGCCCTGAGTTAAAATCTAGTATTAATTCCTTTTTATTTTTAGTACACATTGTGGTTACATGGTGTAAAAATGCGTTTCTTAAAAACAATCTAAAAAAAAAGAAGACCCCGAACTAATCACTAATGTGCAGAAAGTGTTGGAAACAGGGATCAGTAGGTGACCGCTAGTGTGTTAATCTGAGTGCATTGCTATTAAAGACTGAATAAAACTATCACGGTTTAACAAACTATTTCATTACCTTAGCACAAGAATGTCTCAAACATTAACCTGTGTTGCAACTGCATTTGCACTATGACTTCATGAATTTAAATCCATGTCTGTATCGGCCGATGAAGGTGTAACAACATACTGGGTGTTGGTATCATCTTCAAAGAAAAAAAAAAACATACTGTACCCCTATCAGTTCTACACATTACACTTGCAGACAGTCTTGTTATAGGTATACAGGGCTACACCACGCTGGACTGTCTGAATCAGTGGAAGCAGGACTGGTCTTATGTATTTTAACGGTTTTTGATTCCAGGATGGTTGTGGTATATTTTATTTTTAATAGGCCTTATGCTGTGTGTCTGTAACCTTTTGCTAATGTTGCTCATCTTGGCCAGAACACACGTGAAAAATAGATTTTTGATCTCAGTGACCCGTCTCCTGTTTAAACAAAGCTTAAATAAAGCAGAAGTGGAAAAACTCCCGAGCTGTACCTTTGTATCTGCTGGCATTTTCTCCTGCAGTGGGAGTGGACCCAGTAGCCGTGTTTGCCAGGCACATACTACCACCCATGCAGACCAGCAAACAAAAAGCAGCTTCAATCATTTGCCAGGGAGAAGTGGAAGACCCACCCTGGGCAGCCGTCCAACACAGAGGCCGGCAGCTCCTTGGGAAAATCCGGATATGCACATACCATAAACTCCAGCTTAACCTCTCAGGGCGAAAAGGGTGCAGCACTATGATGACGTGCATTGCAGAATAAAACCTAAGTACTTTTAAATATGAACCCCAAGCATCTTTAGAAACTTCTGGCTGCCAGAGCCGTTAACTATCTAGTCATTAAAATACCTTGTGAGGATTTATCTGCAGGCAAGCACGGCAGCAGCAGCAAGAGGAACATAAACCTCATTCCCATGCTGAGACACAAATAAACAATCAAACAAACAAATCAATTAACTGAAACAAACAGAAAATCTGGTGACCCTCAACTGGTCCTCATGTGGCTGTCACCGCTGGTCAGGTGACCTCTTAGGCGAGAAATAATCACCTTTTCTTTTCTTTTCTTTCTTCTTCTTCTTTAAAAAAAAAAAAAAAAACCTAATATGGATCCTGCCATGAAGACTAAATTAAATGGCAACCTCCCAGCGTCCTCTGTCAGACACACAGCAGCCTACAAATGTGTCCACACACGCCTCGACACGGCGATAGAGGTTAATAAGTTGTAGTCCTGTTTGAAGAAACACGTCTCTATTCGTGCGAGCAGCGGTGTTGCTGAGCAAGTGCGGGGGGGGGGAAGCTAACAGCTCTAAGAAGATGCAAAGGCAGGTGGATTTAAAAAAACAAAAAAACAAAAAAAAAAAACCCAAAAACCCCAACATGTCTCCCAAAAGGTTTTGGATCAAGTGAAGGGTGAATCTGAAGAGCGAGTTTTGTACACAGCCCCCTCGGACCCACCGGGTTAAAGTTGGAAGGAAAGTTTTCAGCCCGCCGCTAACTCCGGGTGGATGCTACAGGCTGGTTTCTTCGACTGACATTTCCTGAAAAACACTGTGAACGGCTCGTACTCACCGGCCTCGCTGGCGTCGCTGCTGCTGCTGCCGCCGCCGCCGCCGCGTCGTGGCGTTAGAAAAGGGGGTCAGAGGTGGCCGCCGAAGACTTGGAGGAAGGCGAACAGACGAGGACCTTACTGTCTCCGTCGCCCCTGGGCCATTAGCCGACCAGCCTCATTGACACTGCTCACCAACGCTGCTCACCGTGGTCGTCGTGTGTCGAGAAACAGCTCCTCCCCACGGGCTGATCACTCACAGCCGGATACCTGAAGGGGAAACGGGCGTTACAACACTCTGACAACATCGAGAGGGACACTCAGATACTTTACTTGCGTATTTTTATTTTTATTTTATTTTTTACTTCATTCTACTCCATTACATTTCAGAGGGATGTATTTTGGCTCTTTACAGTTGCGGAATGCAAGCTAACAACATTTCCTCAAATACTGTAGGGGGATTTGATTGAAAATGAATTTAATTTAATTAAAAGCTGGGATATTGATCAGACAATAACTTCAGAAAGGCTCTTGTCTTAATAATTCATCTTTGAGCAGTGGATTTGGACGGCGCCCGTTCTCCATTTGCTCTTGCGCACTTACAGCTCCTCTCGTTGTCTTTCATCCATGGATATATTATTTTTCCACCTTTAAACCTCTAGTTAAACCTCTAGTTCTACAACTTATTGTTAAAAAAAATAAATTGACAGATCATTGCTGTTGTAGCATTTTAATTCACAGACTTGTTGTCATGATTAGTTTTTATGCTCGAAAGTTCTGTCCCATTTTATCTAAACACTCTCAGGCTGACTGGGACCATCTAGTTTTCTTAAAATCCATTTGAACTATATATGATGTTTTGATATATTTTAAGAGATTCATAGTCAGAGGATTGTTTAAAGGTAGAATTTAGATTATTGTTTAATAATTGTTTGAACTCCAGCCTTATCAGTCCAAAAGAGCATTTCATTTATCAGCGTGTTCATCATGAGGTTTGCTGGGTGATGCAGTTTTGAAAAGTGATACCGTGACCGCAACTGTGACATTTCACAAATCAAGACCCCTGCTTATTGTCCAGTGGACATTCAGCAGCAACACACAAACACTTGGGGTGATCGACTATCAACACTCACACAGTCAGCTATCCTTAAGCTTAAGTGTCCCACTCAACCCAAACCCACCTTACTTAAGTACAAATTGGAGGTACTTGTACTTTACTTAGGTATTTCCATTTCATGGCACTATATACTTTTACTTGACCACAGTTCAAAGATAAGTATTGTAGTTTTTACTCCACCATAATTGTCTAACATTTTTAGTTATTGGTAACTTCTCAAATTAAAAGATAGTTACACATTTTTTCAAGTCTGTTTTAAGACAATAGTCAGGACATTGAAACAAGTTTATCTTGCTTTAATTATTCCTCCTGTTCATACAGGCCATCAAGATATCACTTCCTAGTGTGATTTCAGTGGAAGTGAGGGAAGACAAAATCCTCTTAAATTACAGTAAACTGAGTAATTGGTTGGACAAAACAAGCAATTTTGAAAGTGTCACTTTAAGCTCCGAGAAATTATGAAGGGTACTTCTCACCATTTTATGACTTTTTACAGACCAAACAATTAACAGATTGATCAGTAATGACAGTAATCGCAAAAGTAAAATGGTGTTAACATATTAATGCACAAGACTGCTTACAACTACATTTTAGTGAGTTATGAACAATTTATTCAAGGATTATATTGTGCTTACAAATGCTAAATTTAGCGGGTTAAATTAGTGTTATCTCTCACTTTTGTTTGAGTATTTTTTACATTGCTGTACTGGTACTTTTACTTAAGAATCTAAATACTTCTCCCACCGCTGCTTAAGTAAAGGATTTGAATACGCTTTTCACCACTGACAGATACAATGGACTGAGGCTATAATGAATAAAAACTAGTATATCATGTCTTCACAATTCAAAGATATGAATGTATGTCATATTGCAGAACAAAATGTCAACTCTTTCAGGCTTATTTGAACCACAGACTTTGTTTTCTTTGTAAATGTTAATCCCTGTGGGGAAAAAAAGCGTTGGGAATTTGGCAAAGGAGCCCAGTCGGCTGAAATACTTCCAGGTTTTGGCACTGGCACAAACATGGTAGTGAATAAAGAACACCATAGTCTCTAGTGGCCACCATCCTGGCTTTACAGCACTTTTAGGCGTATGTGAAAATATATTTAGAGACCTATCCTGATAATGCTCTTTTCGGTTCACAAAGCCAATGTGCAACAACAACATACTGTAAGGCGAAAACACTTTGTTTAAATTGCCACCCTTTGTAATCTTTGGAAATCCATGAAAACAGAGATGTATAATGATGATAATTACTCAAATTATCAAATATTTTATTCTGTACATTTGCAATCACACAAAGCACCACAAAGAAGCATGACTTTATCCATACTGGTCTTGTCCCTAGTTTGGCCTCCAGCTCTGACAGTCCAGCAGCATCTCATGTAGAACTTCTGGCTTCTGTCTGTTAAGTATTTCCTGGGAGTGATGAGTTTTTTCAGTCTGTTTCATTCTGTTTCTTTGACTCTCCCACGTTTTGCCGTCCTGAGGACTTCGGCACCGGCTCAAAATAAGGTCTGTAGATGTAAAGACCGCCAGCAACTCCGAGCAGTGTGGCGAAGGCCATCTGTGTGAAAGGTATTCTTCGTCGAAACATGACTCCTTTTAATAAGGAATCCCAATCTTGAGAAAAAGATAATCCTAAAAGAACAATAAAGTGGTGTTATCCAAGACATTTTCAATTATAATCAAAGTTGTCTTTTTTTATTTTATTTTGCAATTCCCATGCTTGCAAGATTTCAAAAAAAGAAAAATGCTAAATTTTTATCATGACTTCTTGCATGGATATTGTTAGCAACTCTACAGACAGTACAGGCTAACTGATGTGCTACTGGCCGTGCCGGAGCAATGCTACTGTTTTAATAGCGTATCCAAAGCTAATACATAGTATTTCTGCATACATTTCAAAATGTTAAAAATACAATGCAGAGTGCTTCCTATAGAAGCATCACACAGTAACTACAACAGTGTCACTCTCACTGGGTTATGCACCCTGAGGTACAGTTATGATTGTATTGCGTTTAAGAAAAAAATCTCAATTCTTGAGCAGTAACAAGACTCCTTTTCTTTCTTTTCTACTTGTGTTCCTATTAAAATTGCTACAGTCAATTGCTAAAGTCAAAGGATGTAACCCGCCAAGTCTGGTGCCTTATTAAAGATGCCTGTAAGAGTGAATTAACTGCAATTACTGTCAGAAAAAAAAAAGATCTTTCCAAATTCTACCACCCTCAGAGAAACTGCTGCTTCTTTTCATGAAGATTAGTCCAAATTTCCCAAAGACTCGTGTCTCTAAAATCCAAGGAGAACTGAAGTTTAGGCAGAAAACTTCACCTGATGCTATCTGACATGCATTATTAGGAGTCTACCCATGTGTATATCCTATAGAAGCTGAAATAGGGTCTTTATTTATTTGATGTAGAGGTGCAACAATTAGACTTGTCATTGATTAGTCGACTGACAGAAGAATAATTGACAATTGGCTATTTTGATATTCCATCAATTGTTAAAATCATTTTTCATGCGAAAATAACAAAAATGCTTTTTTTTTTTTCCAGCCTTCAAATGTGACGATTTGCTGCTTTTTTTCTGATTTATATTATTGTAAACTGAATATCTTTGGGTTTTGGATTGTTTGTCAGAAAAAACGAGATATCTGAAAACGTTACTTTTGAATCTGAGAAACTGGGATGGACATTTTTCTCTATTTTCTGACATTGAACTGACTAAGCAATCATTTAATTCATTGAGAAAATAAATGGCAGATTAATCATTAATGAAAAAATAATCATTGGTTGCAGCCCTATTTGAATGCCTTTGTAACAAAAATCAGATGAGATTAACCTATACACACGCTTGATGGCAGCAATACCTGCAAAAAAAAATGATTAAGTCACTCATCAAATGTTGATATTTCGCACTAATATAAATACTTGAATTACTCAATCAATCAGTAAGAACTCAACAGAATCACCAGACTGCCAAAGTGTTGTTTTTATGCTCATATATTTTTTTTTATGTGCAATACCAAAGCAATCTTTTCCCATACAATTTCCACTGAGAATTAAATACAGTTCAATGAGTTTTATTGTGAAAAATCCAGACCGGACATACGGACAAGGCGTCAGCTGCCTTGACAGTTTCCTGACAGTTCACCTGAATAAATCTCAAACTTGACATTTTATCAGGTTTAGATGCGATTCGCTGTAACATTCATTACTCACCGAGGGCGCGGTTTGTTCGAGGTGTCCGTAATCGCCACACACAGACTAACAGAAGCACACGGAAGTAAAACACGAAACAACACCACAGAGGACGATTATGCACAGCAGCCAAACATTCTTCTTCTTCTTCTTCTTCTTCTTCTTCTTCTTCTTCTTCTTCTACTTTGGATTCTGGCAGAACAACAAGCTTGCAGCTCGCCACCTGCTGGAGTGAGCAGTAACATTCCTCCTGCGCTTTGACACAGGGCCACATTAAAAAACATTTGTCTGGGCGCCAGTAGAAAGATTTGAGATTAAATTAATTTAAGGATTTTCACTGTGATACGTCCAACAAAAGTGACAATGGGTGTCAGGGAATGATAAAAACTTGCCTACATTATTGTTATTATTATTATTATTATTATTACTAAATGTAAGTCGTGTTGTCTCATAGTTTTGATCAAAAAGTCACTTATCTATTTTCCATTTGTGGAGGAAGTATTCAGATCATTTACTCAAGTCAAAGAAGTGATAACAGTGTAAAAGTACTCTGTTACAAGTAACAGCCCTGCATTGAAAATGTTACTTTAGTAAAAGATAGGAATATATATATTATTGACAGCAAAATGTACTTAAAGTATCAAAAGTAAAAGTATTACTAGCTGAAAAATGGCTCCTTTGATTGACTCATGTCAGTAGAAGAAGCAGTTTATTGTTTTAGTTGGTCAAGGTGGAGGCAACTTTAACTATTTTATAGGGTTTTGTGCAGTTTAATCTGTAGCAACCCATTGTATCTTAAAAGCAGATCACATGTTTTGTATGTAAAATCTTAATTTATATACTAACTAGTAACTTTAGCTGTCAAATAAACGTAGTGAAGTAAAAAGTACTGTATTTCCCTCTGAAATATAATGGATTGAAAGTATACAGTGACATGAAATGGAAATGAAAACTCAAGTGAAGGTACCTCAATTTTTATTTAGTAAGTGAAAACTCTGACCTTAATGTGGTATAATTTTGACTCAAAAAAGTAATTGCTTTGACCAACCTTCTGAAATATTAAACAGTAGTAATGTAATGTGAGTAAAGTGATAACGTTTTGTATCTATAAATTTGATTTAGGGACAATATGAAGAAATGGGGGACAGAAAATAAACACAAAGAAACAAAACAGCAACATAGACACAAAACAGAGAATGATCAGAAAAAGACACAGAATGACAGTGTGGAGATACAACATTATTACTAAAAGAGACACAAGTCGTTCTGAGTCTCTTTCAGTCTGGGTGCTCCAACGTAGGAGGTGTGAGGGGCCTTTCACATGTCTGTGCCTGGGGGCCCATTGTTTTATAATCCGCCCATAGCTGCAGTTGGAAATCTGAAGTATATGTTGCTGAGGCTCTTCATAAAAACCAGACTAGGTCAAAACCTAGTATATGGCTGGACCGTCCTTTATCTCTTTGCTTCTCTTCAACTCTCTGTGCAGCCTTATAAAGTAATTTAATGCAGCCGAATTCCCAATAAAGCTGTTCTCATTTAAATGTTTTTCTGTTTCTGTTGTCAGACAACGGAACAAGTATGAAATAGTTGCCGAAGACTAAACGTTATCCGGCAGTCACTTCCAAGCCGTTTCCAAGCTGCTGCTCTTCACTGCTAAAATCCTGATTTTGACGTTGTCTGACAAAATCACCGGACACGTGAGGTAAAGGCAACGGCTTTGCTGTGATTTCGGCTATAATTACGAGTAAAATGTTCACTCAGGGACACAGTTAGACGCTCATTCACATCCGTCACAGCTGTCGTGCGGTCACATGAATGAGACCCATGGAGAGGTGTCCCTACGGAGGGAAAAGTTGACCTCGCGCTCGCAGGGCCAATACTGGCGACTCCCTTCTACGGAAAGTAGCTAAGGTCTGTCCAGAAAGCCGCTAGATATGTCGCTTGGTGCTTTTGTGAGGAAAATTCGGTAACTCTAGGGACAAAGGTGCTAAACTGGCAACACTGCCTGTAAACGCCCCCCCCCCCGATGACGCAATAGAAACCGTTTGCGCCAATTTCGCTGTTGCGGTCCAGCCAAAACCGCAAATGTACTGTCGAGCTTTTACTTTGAAGTCGGAAAAAAAAAGCGTTAAACCGGAAGTAAGTGTGAGTACGGAAGCGTAACAAAAACCCGACTTCGGTCTAACGTGTGCTCCCTGGCAGTTTATAGGACTTTATTGTCGTATAGTTGAAGATATTGAAGTTTAATACTGTTGGTTTAATAAACAGAAAGACTGTGCAGGTAGTTCACCCGCAGCAGCTGACCTGCAGCGGGTATCTTACGCTAATTCCGTCTGTTTAAAATGGACTGTGTGTGATTTCCTGGAGTTTACTCAAGCCTCTGAACTCACCTGTCTTACACCTCGACAGGTGAGTTATGTTGGCAGCGGATTGTTCACACAGGCCTAAAGACAAAATGTCCTGATGGAGAACGTCCGACCACGTCTGAAGTTTGGGAACAAAGTCGAAGATGTGAAACTGAGGAAGAGAAAATCCCAGCTGTACTCAAAGGAAGATGAATGCCCTCTGAACAACGGTGAGACTTTTATTGTGAAATGTTAGACGCACTGAGTACATTTACTCCAATACTGCACTTGAGTACAATTTCGAGGTACTGTACTTGAGCGTTTCCATTTAATGCCAATTTATACTTCCACTCCACTCCATGTGTTTTTATGAACTTTTTTTGCACTACATTTATGACGGTTACCTTACAAATTAAGATTTTACACAGAAAACATACTGTATGATGAGCTTTAAAATATCATGTCATAAATTACTCTACCAAACAGCATGTGAATCTGAATTTGAATATAATTGTGATGATAGCGAGGGTTAACCTTTTTTTTTTATTTCGCTTTTGGAAATAATAATGAATAGTATGGCAAAAAGAGGTCATGTACCAAAATAATATACAATACATATTTTATCTTAAAAAAAAAGCAAAAAAGAATTTCAATATGATTCAAATTAGCTGTACTTCAACAAACTATAACAGTAAAACTATAATCAACTATGCATATTAATATATATATTATTAAATCACTCACAGGGTTTTTTTTTCTGCACCATGAATACTTTTACTTTTATATGTTGAAGGTCATTTTGCTGATAATACTTCCATGCTTTTACTTAGGTAAGACTTTGAATGCAGGACTTTTACCTGTAATAGAGTAATTTTACATTGTTGTATTGGTACTCTTAAGTCTGTAACCACTTGTTAGACAGTGATTGTGATAATGGTGACCATACAAACAGCTTGTGTCCTCTAGTTTTGTGCTGTGATGGTGGAAATAAATCGGGTTTATTATACTAAAATGGAGTAATTTTTCTCGAACCCCACAGGTGCTCTGAGAGCCAGAGTTGCTGTGTTTTCGGTGGCGTTCAGACTGATCAACTGCTTCCTGGTCCAGACCAGCTTCGTCCCTGATGAGTACTGGCAGTCTCTGGAGGTTTCCCATCATATGGTCTTCAAATATCCTTCTGGGGAAAATGCACTTTATTGTGTGAGAGTGTAATTGGGCTGCTGTGTATTACCAATACCATTAGAGCAGACAGTGAGAGTGCAATAAGAACATTAAATTGTCTGGGGGGCCCATGGGGGGAAAATTAAATGCTCCTGTTGCAGCCAAGATCCCATCAATGCAGTGCACACAGTAACTATAGATGGCAGCTTCTTTGTTTTTTGCTCAGAGACACTGAAACGTTCTCCTAAATACCAGACCTAGGGCTTTCTTCATGTCTTTTAGTTTGCTTAAACACAACTTAACTGAGGAGTCTGCCCCATGTGAGCACAATATAAAGAAAATAATAAGGGGTGTCATGCATATGATTGCATTATAATGCAGGACTCACTTACTCATTGTACGTTAATGATGCAAATTCCTAGACAAATCTGCAAGTAATCACATTACCAAAAACCAACTGACACACAGTATCAAATATGTTCATTGTGTGTTAATGTCTATTTTTTTCTTGATTGGTTCTCGATTCTACATTTTTATTAAATAATGGTAATTGTTCAATAAAGTAACAAACGCCAAGCCAAGATGTGAGCATAAAAAGCTACAGACAAAACAATACAAAATACAAAAATACAAAATCAGGCTGTAAAACAGATAACAATGCTAAGAAGTTTTAAAAAAAAAAGCCAAGACTAGAGTCAATTAACAGATGAGTCATTTACTAGAGTATTTATATTAGTTTTGAACTCGGCCGGAGACGTCATATTCTACACTTTAATTTTTTTTCAAACTACTCCAAGCGTCTGGAGGAAAAAAATTTGAAGGCTTTTAACTCAATAATCTTTAGGAATTCACCTTCTAAAGACACACCTCAGATTGGCCACCTGCTGTATGTACGTACATGAAAAAGAAGATTGTTTTTGCCTCCTTCACCGAAGAGTTTTTTGTTTCTGCGTTTTTCTTTCTAGGCCCAGTTATGTGATTTTGCGGTTTTGCCAACTCCGGCACAGTTTTGGTGTTTGGTCACCTACCGTCAAAACTGGGCCTTTATTTCTAACTAAGCACCCAGACAATGGGGACATACCCCTACATCAGTTGGGAAGCAACGACGAGTGACTTGCTTGTATTTTTGAAGCTGAAACCTTACCTCTTACAACCTTAACAGTCTGACTTATGGGTATCTGACCTGGGAATGGAAGGCAGGAATAAGAGGATTCTCCTATCCACTCTTCTTTGCATTCATATACAAGATATTACACTTCATAAACCTCGACTCAGTCCACCTCCTGGTAAGTTAACATATCTCACTATCCAGACAATCTTTTTTTTTTGTTTGTTTCATCTGTGTGTCTTTGAACAAATTAATTTTATGCAGTCATGTTTCACTAAACTGGGTTTGGGCTGGCTCTGCAGAAATGGCTCCCCCGAATAATTCAAGCACTCTTTGCCGCGTTTGCCGATGTCAAATTCTTCTTCCTCATCCGAACGCTGGAAAGTCGTGACATTGCAAAATGGACGGTAGGCACTTTGCCTGTACACTGTTATTTACTGCAAGTCATTAAAACTGAAGTGTCTGTTCAGATCTAATGCAGGTTCTCTGCATTTTCAGATGTCAGTCATAACATTTTCTTACTTTGATTTGAGGAGAGAATACAACTTCAGAAAGTGTATTATTGTAGTGAATTAAGCAGGATTTTAAGTGATTACTCTGTATGGTTAGGTATACCATACAGAGAATTTTGTTTTCTTTAGATTTTAAGTTTGTTTTTTAAGATACTTTACCGCTGTCTGAGTCATCTGGTCACCTAAAATAGACTCCTCATTTAACTGTTTCTTCTTCGACCTGTAGTTTTTCTGCCATCTGTGCTCGTGGTTCACGTGGTTCTGCTGCACCAGGACTCTGACCAACAGCACCGAGACAACCATCACCTGTCTGGCTCTTTTTTACTTTCCCCTGTCTGGGTCCAGAACACACAGCAGGTCTCTGCTTGTTAAGACCTTCAATTTCTCATTTTTATTTACCCTAATCTTACAGATTACTTACAGGCCCATTATTGGTGTTTTTCTTTTTTGTTGTTTTTTTTTGTTGTTGTTTTGTTTTTGTTTTTTTCTCCAGCAAAAAATATTTGAGCCTTGTTGCCTTGGCTGTCATTGTTCGTCCAACGGCACTGATTGTCTGGTTTCCTCTGCTGATGTACCATTTCTGGCAGGAAGATAACAAACTGCGGCTCATCACTCATGAATACATTCCTATAGGGTTTGTACTTTTAATCTTATATCCACTTAAACTGTATTTTTGCCTTTTTTCTCAACTGCATAAACCCTTTTTTCTCATTTCCAGGGCTTTGGCTTTTGTGATTTCAACAGTCATTGACTGTCTATTCTATGAAAAGGTAAAACATTTAAAACAGATCTACCACCTGCTGCTTTTGAAGTCATACTGTGTGTAACCGTTGCTCTCTCTGTTTTCCAGTGGACCATGGTGCAGTTTAACTTCCTGAAGTTTAACATTTTTCACGGTGTGGCTGATTTCTACGGCTCTCACCCCTGGCACTGGTACTTCACCCAGGGGTTTGCCGCCGTGATCGGTCCTCATCTTCCCTTCTTCCTTCATGGATGCACTCTTGCCTTCAAAAGATACAAAATCCTGTTGGCAGCAGTCATCTGGACCATCGTCGTTTACAGGTAAAATGCTTGTTCTCATTCATGGACCTGAATTTACTGAATTACACTTAATGCTCTGAAAAGCCAAATTAAGAGTAAAATAATATCATTAAAAGTCAGTCAGAGACCAGGATTTACCCTACAAATTCTCTGTTTTCCATTCTTAAAAAATCCTCACGTTTTCTCAATGATATTTTATTCTGCAAAAGCGTAATTGTTTTGTTTTGGATTTTTTGTGGTTTGTTTATTTGTGTGAAATATTTAGTAACTGCAGTGGTAATAAACGCGTGAAATAATACCAATCTCGCAGGGATAAAATAGTCGGTGGCGTAACAGATAACACCTCAAATAGTATCTTGTTATGAATTGATCGTGCTGCTTCAGAACATAAATGATTCATCTTGACAAATAACATATTGTAGTCATTCGAAAACATTTCTCAGAAGCTGTGTTTCTGTTCTTCTAGGATCCACTTTAACCAACTAAAGAGCAAGTTTAAGCCAGAAGAAATTTCATAAATAGCTTTTATTCTTAGGTTTGTGAGTAGGAGTAAAACTGTTTCATATTCTTTTCAAACTCATTTTCCTTCCTCATAAAACCTTTGCAAAGCCGTTTTTTTTTTCTTTTTCTTTTCCATGATTTAGAAACCTATATTGTTTACATCCATGTTTACTTTCTTGCAGTCTTCTTCTTCACTGCCTGTGTTGGCCCACTGCTGTGTTTCTTTACTGCCACCTGTCAGTCTGTGGGGTAGTGTGAGACCATTGGCAGGACTGTGTGACGTGTGCAAAAGAACAAACAAAACTGCAAAACTTAAGCAGTTTGACGAATACGGGTCCTGATCATTCCTGATGTTATAAGCTTTGCAGACAAACTTGATATATTTTATTTCTTTGTTTCAGTTTGCTTCCTCACAAAGAGTTCAGGTTCATCTATCCTGTGCTGCCTTTCTGTATGGTCTTCTGTGGTAAGTTCCCGATTTCACACTCAAAACATTTATTTGGAGCAACAGTCAGATGTGTGTTTTAATCCCACCTTTTTGCTTAATATCCACCACAGGGATATCTTTGGCCAATTTGAAAGCGTGGCGTCGAGCTGCAGCGTTCGCCTTGTTAGTGACCAACCTGGTCCCAGCACTGTACACCGGCCTGATCCACCAACGAGGCACCCTGGACGTCATGAGCCACCTCCAGACGCTTTGTGACGCCAGCAGCATCGCCAAGCCTCCGCAGCCAGACGTCCTCTTCCTCATGCCCTGCCACTCGACGCCCTACTACAGGTACACAGCCCCCAACACCTGTGAGACAGTCTGCAGGTGATGAGCTGCATGATGGGATCTCAAGTGTTGTCAGGTTGTTTTTTGTTTTGTTTTTTAATCAAAGAAAGAAGTGGAGAGAAGTTATAACTCCGATCCAATCTTTCATATTTTAAATTCTTGCAATAAAAGCTGTTGGTACATTTTTTTCCATTATTTATTATTCTAAATTTTCAAAAGAAAATATTAGAAAAATGACATCTAAAATGACATGATTACGTGACATTCAGGAGATACTGTATTGATGAAATTACCAGTATAAAGGGATTTGACTGATGTCTGCTACATACAGCAGCTGATGGTCCTCTCTCCTTGTAGCCACGTCCACTGCCCAATAAAGATGAAGTTTCTTGAGTGTCCTCCAGATCTCGGAGAGGAAGGTTACGTCGATGAAGCTGAGAGATTCTACGAGGACCCTGTTCACTGGCTCAGTACTTCATTTCCATACAAATCTTCTCTGCCCACCCACCTGGTGTTTTTCGATGTTTTGGAAAAGGTAAGATATTCACAAATGGTATTTCTGAATGCATTTGTGCAAATGTTTAACTTCATAGTAGCCTAAACCTCTGTGTTTTTGTTGTAGGAAATCTCTGTGTTTTTGCAGGGGAACAACTTTGTGAGGACAGCAGAGATATTTCATACTCAGTTTCCAGAGGGAAGAGTTGGAGGAAGCATCTTTATTTATGAAAGGCACTGACAAACACTGGAACAATGGCAATTTTCTTTCCCTATAAACAATGTCATATGAAGTCATACTGAAATAAATATTTTAAACTCAGATGTTGTCATTTTAAAATATCATTTTTCAGATGTGTCAAATGTGCGTTGTTTTTTTTTTTTTTAAATGATTGATTCATTATTCATTCAATTTGACTATTTTTTCCAGCAGTTTTTTCCCACTCTTTCGTGTAAAAGTAAAATAAAAACTGCCAGGTCCAGTTAAAACAAACTTGAGTGGAATGTTAGACAGCATTTTAACTCTGAAAGCAAAATTACAACCACATCACACAAACCTGTCTTTGTAGCAGCAAATTAAAACAACTATATGAATGTACAGGGAAACATCCTAAATGTAGCATGTCTGTTTTTTTTTTTCCATTTTTGTTTAACATGGCACAAATAGTTGATTTCACAACTAACAATGTCTGCTAAATATTTTTTGAACATAAGTGCTTCAGTTGAAGATGAGTAACAGTGGTGTTTTAACAGGAAATCCTAACATTATCACACATCTCTCTCATGTTGTGCAGATGACATAACATATGCCACATCTTTCATTCAACCCTAATAATGATTAATTCACTAAACACAAAACAGCTCAAGGACGTTCAGTAGCATTTAAAAGTTAATAATGTGCAAACTTACAAAAAAAAAAAAAGACTTTGTATCTAAATAAAACCCAAAATAAAAATTGCAACTATAATATTAAGACAGGTGAGATTTTTTTCAGTATTTGGGATCAAACGGCATTGGACCCAGTTCTATTTTGACATCAGCCATGTGTCTGTCTGCGTTTCTTCCTGATCTGCTCCACTTGCGTTCACTGTGTGGTCGAGATCTGGCTCTCTGCTGCTTACGCTGTTGATACTTTGACCGCGACGCCTCCTTTGAGTCTGTCTCGGGTCTTTCAAACGACCCGCTGTGTGATTCAAACACAAAACATGGGTGACATGAACATTAGTGTTAAACTCATAAAATATGCACCAGCTGCAGCATCATTGTGGATGAAAACAGGGGCAGGAGTGTGTCAGTCCTTACTTTAGGAGTCCTAATTCATAAAGTATTTTAGCGGTGTAACTAATTTTAAAGTCTGCGAAAAATTAGGTTTCACAAAATGAATATATTTTTAAAAGCATATTTTGTTGTGTTCCTTGTGTATTGGTCACTTGTCAACCACTTACATACTGAGAGAGCTCATTCACACAATGTAATGTCATCTGGAGCAACGGGGTCAACCATGCCTCTTCTTTTAGCTTAGGAGTTCTCTGCATCACTTTACTTTCCTCCAAGGTTTCACGGAAAGAATTAACTAATTTCGTATAAATTTTAGGGGAAATATTAATTTCCATGAAAGAAAAGATCAATTTAACCCAAGAAATATCAATTCATTATTGGACATTTTTGTCTCTATACGTTGGTACGTGTATATCTGCCTGTTGAGAAATTTCGCATTTTTGCATGTGACCTGACTAAAACACTCTCTACATTATGCTAGCACTCAATTGGAATTAATAAATTGGCAGTGTAATAATTTAACACTCTGTTTTTCCCACATTAGTAGCAGAGTAAGTCTTTTCTTCCAGTGAAAGGTCTGTAATGAAGAAGTCATGGGCCGTGGAAAAAAAAAAAAAAACAAAACATTCCTCTTCTCCTAGTTCCTCAGTGAATGTGGAAAGGAGAAACTTCGCTCATTTAGGAGGACTAGTTGTAAGATGAGATACTTTGTGCACACAGCCACGGGAGACTTACCTCGGCCCATAGCCTTTTGTGTATGCCTCTCCGAAGAAGTGCCTGTAGACGTAGTCATCAAGATTTCCGAACACATCATCATCGAGCCCGTGATACTCGTGCATGTCTGCCAGATAGTCCTCCACGCCACTGACAAAGTCTGTGAACAGCATCTGGTCATGAATGAACACTCCGTTGTGGAAAAAGTTGTTGATGAACATCTCCAGCTCTTTCCAGTGGTGAAAGTGGTCGACCTCCTGCTGCAGGTAGCTCTGCAGCAGCTGGTAAAATTCGTCTGCTCTGATTGGCTCCATGGCTTTCTTGAAGAGACTCATGGACTCCTGGTAGGCGCAGTCAAAAACCCCGTAGCATCCTTTCAAGTTAGGTCTTTGGTTGTTTTGACCTCGATCTTCATGAACTTTATACCCTGATTTTCGAGTGTTGTGGTTGCTCCGGAAGGACTCATCGTATTTGTGCGAGTGTCTGTGATGAGGCTTGTGCAATCTGTGCTGCCATGACTCTTTTGTATTCTTCTCATCACATACCTTATTATAAAAGCCTCTGGCCTTGTTGATGAAAGTTGAAGCTGAATCCTTGAAGTGTCGAAAAGTTGATTTGACAGAATCTGAAAACTTCCTCAGGTTCTCCTTCACAGCCTCTTTTGCTTTTTTAATCTGCTCTTTGTGGTGGTGGACAAACTCCTTTGTGGAGTTTTTCACAGCATCAAATGTCTCTTTCACTTTCCTTGTCATGCCCACTTTTGGTTTTTTCAATTTGGACTCCGTGTCTCCTTTTGCTCTTTCCTCTTTGGTTTCCACATACAGCCTCTCCCACAGGTCAGAGCGCTGTTGTTCGAAGCTCAGTCTCTTCTCCAGCTCCATCAGACGTGACTGTAGCTCTTCTGCCTCTGAGCCATCCTCCTTTCCAGCTCCAGGGATGCGACTTCTCAGACGATTCAGCTCTCTCCTCAGCTCATCTGTGACCTTCATCTCCTTTTCCAGCTTCTTCCTCAATGTCTGTGCTTCAGCCATTAAGTTTTCCCTCTGGGTGTGGAAGTTTCTGATCAGCTGCTTCTCCTCCTCCAGCTGCTCTTTCAGCTTCTGGTTTTCTGACAGCAGCGAGTCAGCTCCAGCTCCCATGGCCTCCAGATCTTTAATCTTAGAGCGCAAGCTTCTTAGCTCCCCCTGTAACTTGGACAAAGAATTTTCTTCACGTTCCAGCGAGCTTTTCAGCCGCTGGTTTTCAGCTGTCAGCCTCTGCTGCTGAGCTACAATGTTAGTCCTCTCCTCGGCTTTCTGTTTGAGCAACATTTCCAGGTCATCTCTCTGGGCCTTAATGGGGAAAAAGAAGTGGTGTTTCATGTGTTATGATTACTGAAGACATTCACAAAGTTCACTCAAATCTTTCAGCGATTGAACAGTAAAACAAAACACAAGAAGAAAATTAAACAAGACTTTTTTGCTTCAGTTTTGACTTGTTCCTCATAACATTTCCATTTATTTTGCATTTGTGTTATGATACAAAAAAAATACATTGACTTCCAAATTACCCGAATGTGCGCCCCTTTGATGTTGATCTCCTGGTTCTCTTTCTTTATCTTCTCAATCACCTCTGTGAGCAGCGAAATCATTTTTTGATCATCCAGATCTTTCAGGCCAAAGTCTCCCCTCTAAGCCCGAGTGAAAAAAGGAAAAAACAAGTTCTGGTCAATTAAAGTCATTGTTATATGGGTCTTGACTATTGAGTGTGATCAAACCATGTTCACTCAAAATATGAATCATTTGGAATCCGAATAAGAAAACAAAACTCAAACTTGTACATCTTTTCTTTGCAGCAATGGCTTGTTATATATCATTGTTTAAAATCAGTCAAAACCATCATTAAAATATTCAAATTAATTCTGTTAATTCAAATTAATTAATTTATTTACATGATCAAAGTAGAACACGGATTTCTAAGTAACCTGCACCAAGGCCTGCTTGACTATAAGCTCCTGGTAATATTTTGGGATGTTCCTCATTCACACAGAATGACAGGAAAAAAAAAACCAAAACAAACCTGCGTGGTGTAATGCGATGAAATAAAAGATCCCTGTGGTAAATACTACCTTACTTAAAATAGTCAATTTTTTGAGAAGTCTGCTTTAGTTCTTTATGTGTTGACTCAACTCAGTGGTTGCTTTTTGTCCAATACATAGTAAGCAAGCTCTAATAATTATCTCACAATTGAATGTAAGCTAATACCACACGACAAACTAAAGCCTCAAGAATGACCAGTTGAACCAGCACCTCTTTGACACATTATCAATGAAAAATTACACATAAAAAGGTAGGATTTATAATTGATTTATTATTATTAGGACTGTTGTGTTGGTTTGCCTTGAAATGCCAACAGTTTCTATATTTTTGGTCAATATATTTCTTTCTGGTTGGAAGAGCATTTAAGAATTAAGTAAACATAAAATAATAAGCATTTTCCATGAAAAAAGAAACAGAAATCAAAAGCACTGCACAGAACGAGTTAATGATTATTGTTATGTACATTCTGCTGCAAATTAGATAATTATTGCTTAAGTCGTGGCCTGTGTTGTTACTGACCTCGTTTGTGAAAGGTTGTTCTTGAACATGCTGTTGAAGCAGATCCCTCACACCATCGAGCTCATTCACTTTGATTTTCTCCCCGACTTTCTGTCTTTCTTGAATCTGGACTGTGCCTGTAAATGAGATTTGTAACACAAACTGATTATTTACAGACTAAATATTTATTTACACACAACATTAGAAAGCACTGTTGGGGCAATAAGCAGCAGTCAGCAGTGGTGTATACGTCTATAAAGTCTGAGACACAGTTATGAGGAACAAACGTGGGACAGGTATAAAACCTACAAACTATTTAAAGTTCATATAAACACTGCAGTTGCCACCAAAGATAAAAATCACTGAGATATCTCTTGTACCTAGTCTTACGACCAAACTGAGGAGAAGCGCAAAAGGAAACTCTGTTTCTACATTACTATTGCTGCAATGGGACACTGTTCTGATGGACGATCAGTGCTACACTTCTGTGTCCACACAGATCACATCTGTAAGAGAGAGGGTCGAAGCTAAAGACAGATGGAAATTACGTGATCTTTCAGGGATGACAAAGGTGCTGACTTGTAAATCTTTTGGCGATAAAAAATATGTACATTCATTTCTGCTAACTGGAGAAACTTTAAAGTAAGTATATTTTCTACATTAACAATAATGACGGTAATATCTTCTAATGCTGTAGTGAACTTCTTACCATAAAAGTGACCAAAGCCCATGCTGATGGCTACGATGAGGGCGAGCAGGATACACTTGTTGAGGATGCTGCTGCCCTGGCCTTGCATTCGGACATCCAGTGCAGAGTCCGGTCTAACTTCAGCCTGCTCCTTCTGCTGCTTGTCCTCTTTGACCTCCTCCTCTTCCTCCTCCTCCTCACTCAGACCAGACTCCAGCGCCTCCTCCTCCTCGTCAGGCTCTGTCGCGATGCTCGTGGTATTCTTCCTCACCCTTCGTCTTCGTATGACAGTACCAGCGTTTCGTCCTGCCTCGTCCTCACTGCTGCTTGAGTTTGTCACTGCAGGCTTCTGCACTGGGAAAACTACAGCAAAACACACAAAGTAATGGTTACTTCCAGTATATGATGGAAGAGAATTTATTTTTAAATAGGGGTACATATAAAAAATAACAGGCTCAGGAAGCATGCACAAGTGATGTTAATCATGCAGATAACAAATATTACTTAGATTAATTGATTCAGTAAATGTTGAACAGTATTGTTTCAAATTCTTGATCTCTTTTTGTGTTCATGTAATGTTTTTTTGAATGCATTAAAGGAATAGTTCTACATTTTGGAAAATACACTTATTTGATTTCTTGCTGAGAGTGACAGGAGAAGCCCGATACCACTCAGCCAAGAAACAGTCCTGCATATAACCCCTGTAAGACTGCAACATGTTGCTTTTACACTTGTTTTTTTCTGTGGATTAAACAAATGAGATATCACATGTTAATTAGTGAGCTTTATAGGAGCTGGGTGGATTTCGTTACCTTAGGACAAGGCTAGTTAGCTGTTCCATGCCAGTGTTTATGCTAAGCTAAGCTAACAGGCTGCTGGGTTTAGCGTCTTATTTTCCGAACTGCGGAGATGGACGGACGACATCGCAGCTCCAAAGCTTGTTTTACTCTCGTGAAGCAGACCGTTTCAACACGTTGTGTTGGAGCTTGTGTCAAGTATGTCACATGGATGTCACTAATGACGTCCAAAGCTTCATTCAGTTAGATAGTTTTGCAGCTAAACTATCTCATAGGCACATTAGTGGGATAAGTAGAGAAGAGAGTAACTGACAAAAGTGGCGATGTACACTAGAAAGACAATTATGTAATAAAGTAATAAAAGTAATTTAAAACATATGAACCCACACCGGACATTTTGCCCAAACTATGTCAATAAGGTACATTACTATTTTTTGTAAGCGAATGGACAATGCATTTATTATTTACTGTAACATACTGCAAAATAACATCTATATTTAATGCAGCACTTCTGAGAAAAAGTACTGCAAATATAATAATAACATGCAGGCTTCTTGGACTTTTACTGCACAGAAATGAGACTGAAATAACTAAAAGCAGCGAGGGGTCGTAGTGATTTAATCCCAGTCTTGAGGGGCTGCTGTAACTTTTGCAAACCACCAGGTATCACTGTGCTTGCTGCGTTTGAAGCCCAAAAGCTTCAAATCAGTCTTTTGGCACAAAAAGGCAGAAAGTTTCAAAGCTTCATAAGGCTTTATACACCTGAAATCTGCTCAAGCACACAGATATTAAACAAAAAGGCTGTCGAACTTTGAGTGTATGAAAGCGTTTTATCTGCTCGAAATTCTTGGGCAAATGGGAGTTCACCATTATATAATGTTTTATATAATTTTGTGAATTAATTACACTTATTTTCTTAATCAGCCAGACCTACAAAGACACACACATGCACACCCGCAGAGAAACAGTGAAAGAACGTACACATGATTTTCTTTTTTGTGGTTGAACATGCTTTAAAAGAAGCACAGCTGGCTTAAATCAATAAACAGCATGTGTTCTTTTCAGCATCAGGATTAGCTCTATGCGTTGCTGAGCAAGCTTAGCATCGTATTAGATTCACTCCAGTTTCAAATCGGGCCACCTGCAAAATAGCGGCCTCCAGTGAGCTGACTTCTCAGATGGTAGCCTAAGTTCACCATACTCTGTGGAAGTTTCCAGTGACTCATCATCAAACCTGCTTTGGCGACGGAGAAAACAGGCAGAGAAAGAAATACTTTGTGTTGATTCGTCGAATTTCTCTGTGTTGACCGTTTGGCTTTGAGTGCAAATAAAATCAGCTTGCTAAAGAAAAAAATGAGGATAGGTAAGTGTGTCATACCAGTCTCTGCAGCAGTGAAGGCGTACTGGCTGCTGCAGGATGTGCCGAGGTAAAACTCCTCGTTGGCTGCGCGCTCTTCCACGTCTGCGTGCTCGTCCTCCTTCAGGTCTCCCAGAGTAACAATGTCGGAGTGATCGCTGGAGGACAAAAGAGACACATGCTCTTTCCCTGCAGGACTGTCTCCGGCCTGCAAAGGGTATGTTCAAGATGTTTGGTACAGAGCGCAGGAACAAAGTGGCTCTCGATTATTTAAAACAAAAAAAAACAACAACAAACAAACAAAACAAAAAAGATTGTGGGTTATTTTCAGGTCTTCTAACCTTGGAGACGTATAGTGTCTCTTCTATGGTTCGTTCTCCCAGTGTTTCGTCAAGTGAATCCGCACTTCTTTCTTCAACACACCCAGCTGAAATATAATCAGTATGAATTATGATAAATGTGAGGGTTACGGTTGCCTACAATGTCACAAATATTAAATCATGCAGTTAAAATGTATGTTGTAACAATAAAAGTCACAGTTAGAACTGCAACTCAAGTATTTTCACTAGTTTCTCGATTAACTGTCAGAATAGTAAAAAAAAAAAAAAAAAAAATGACCATTGCAATTTCTCTGACATGTTCAAATTCCTTGTTTTGTCCAAACAACGGTTCAAAACCCAGAGATATTCATTTTAATGTCAGACAAAAGCTAGAATACCAGCAACTAATCACATTTTTAATCACATCAAATTAAAAGTGTAAAAGCAGGGCAAGTCATAAGAAAAAAGTCAAAAGAAAAAATAAACATCATGTAAAAAGGCAAGTTGATAAAACGAGTTTTAAAGATTAGTAAACAGCTACATGTGACTTTCAGATGTCTTACAAAGTCAACACTGCTAACTGACATTCAGCTGAATTTACATTTTGATTTAGTCATTCTCCTTTTTTTTTTGTCAATTTCCTATATTCCTGTCTATACAGAAACACATTCACCCAAAAAAGCAGCTTTTATTCTAATAATATCAAACTAATTACATAATTAACAATATTACTAATAAATGTGCAACTGTTAAACCCAAGTTAAAAAAATTAATATGATGATTTTTACCACCAGATGCAGAGGACTGTGTGTCCTGCAACCCTGCTTCCTCCACTGGAGGACGCTCTAACAGCTCGGCTACATATTCCACTGCAGCCTCCGACCCCAATGTCTCAATATCTGAACCCTGTAAACACAGTAAGCAAGCATTAAAACTGGGCATGATGGGAGAATTATGTCTTTCTCAGTTCATATTAAAAACTACTGCCTTATTTGATAAATGTTAATAATTGAGAATACACAGAATTCAGCCAGATAAAAGGAATGAAGATGATTTATAGCTGTGACTGGCCAGTTGTATTGTAAAATTTAGAAAACAAAAAGGCTCCCCACAGTAAAATATAAATTATATTTGCCACCATGACTGAACAAATACCAGTTGGCCTGAAAGCATGAAACAGAATCTCAGTATCTGAATAACTGAAGGAATGTACAGTACGTAGCTAAAAGTTTTTTGTTTTTTTTAACAAATCCCATTAAAAAGTTAAAAACAGCAACTGCAACAATTTAAAAGCAAAACTAATCTTAAATTTCACAACCCCAGCTATCACATCTGTCTGTATTCAGTATCACGAAGGTCATAAAAAATCAGTCTCCAATAAAGAAGAGAAAACTGCTCCAGGCAGCGAGTTTGGAAGAAATTGTCCAAATGTTCAACATGTTCAACAATTTGCTGAAAGTTGCCATCAACTTGTATGTTTTAGAAAATCAAGTTTCTCCTTTTGATGAAATGTCATACTGGACATCCTGTGATTTGGTGGTCATATTTTAATTTTCCTTCAGACATAAAACATAATTTGAGTGTTTTTTGGGTTGTTTTTTTTTCATTTTACATTGTAATAAAACCTCCTCTCTTTGCTGAAACCTTAAAAATGTCAAAACCTATATAGCAGTAAAAATCAAATGGAAATGGCTGTGACTAAGAATTAAGAAAAAGGATATATACCTCATTACTAATAATGGTCCAGCCACAGGACGACTCTGCATCACTTGACGTCTCTGACATTTCTGGCAGTTGTCAGCAATAAACAGTACAGGGATCTAGAGGAGATAAAGAGGTTAAATACTAACAACACTAAAATATGATGCGGTGAAAAACATACGTCAATACCTTATATGCTGAAGAGTTTGCCCATTATGTGTGTGACAAATCATCAGTTTAAGCAGCCGAAAATTTGTTTATTATTGTAAATAATCAAGTTATTAAATTCCGTTTTTCCACAGCAAAAGAAAAAAAAAAAGACAAACACAGGTGATCTTAAAAGAAACAAACTGTGTCCATTTTCACGGACACTTTGATGCATAAAAACATTAAGTTGTTTCAGGACTTGTTTGTACTTTCTAAAATACACATAGATGTAATTCTTCAAATTCGTAGCTTCTATTGGCTTTTAACAGTGTATGCTTTTAGTCTTGCCAGAGTGTTGCATGATAGAGTCAAAATAATTTGGACTATTAGGGTAAACAGAGTATGTCTAGTCTTGGGGTGTATTTGGCTGTAAGCAACGTAATTTAAGAGAAAATGTATTAATGTGATGGAACAGAAACGTGGGGACGACCAACTCAGACCAGTCCTTTGGTGCATTGTCATACTTGGGACAATATTATAATGTATACCATGAGACAATATAAATTTGTCTACAGTCAGAGATTTTACCACAATGTTTATACTCTAGTGCTCTTCCTTGTAATATCTTGTTGCCAATGTAGCAAATCAACAAGCAGGGCAGCTTTACAGCAATACTGGATTTTATAAGGCTCTTACCATGAATGCTCTTATGATGAAGTACCTTGTCACGTCAGGTATTTAATTTAGCAGAGCAGCCAAAAGCATAAAGACTTTTCAGAAACTGTACTAGCTATATAAATGTTTATCCATATCTGCCAGCCCTACTGGGAACAAATACTGACACCGACATCTACATCAGGTGCAAACCACCAGACCTGACCCCAAGCAGCCTGTAATTGTTCACTATAGGCGTGGATAATGGACAGTACCCTTCCCTGGAAGGTCCTGGAAACAAAGTATGGTTTATATTTGATGAAAAAGAGTCCCACGAATGGGCAGAGATACAGCAGACCCAGACACATCTGGTTGCTTTACGGGAAGAAATTTTTTTTTTAAATCAATTTAATTCATCTTAACCACTGTTATGGAATGAAAACTACTGTTTCATTCACCACCTCTGCGTGCTGCTCTACCCAGTCTTGTCAATCATTCGACTCATTCCTGCCTTCATTACTTTTGAACTTGAGTAAAACAAACAAACAAACAAACAAACAAACAAAGGTTTAACAGCGTCCTCTAGCGGTGACAGGCCACAGTAGCAGCTAACAGAAGATGCCAGCTGTTGCGGCCTGGCTGAAAACAGCCAACAGTTGCTTCAGCATTAGAGACATCAGCGGCTGTGAGCTGTAGCTGACATTAGCGTCAGCTGTCAACATTTAATAACGACCATTTTGCGGTTGTTAAACTAAGTTGACAGTCTGGTTATTAACCTCAACTCTCTGAGCATCGTCGGAGCACATATTTAGAGTCGTACCGACAGCGTCCACTATCTTTAACAGCCATTTGTCGTCATTAGCTTTTTTAAAAAACTAAGAAAAAGGATTTAACTCACCGGTGTTCTCTGCCCAACGACGAGCCAGTTGTTTGCAATCAGCTCCAGAGTTGTTGCGGTATGCCCGAGCCCAGGTTATCCGTTAACAACACTGCAAAGCCGACTGTAGCCGGGAAATGTGGTTTTCAGTGGTACATTTGGACGCGCGGCGTAACGCCTTCGCCGACCGGTGTGACCTACATTTCCCATAGGCCAGCGCGGTGGGCAAAAAGGCTCAGCGAGGGTGGAGCACACCGTGTGGAAACAAATCTTGAGGTTGCGAGAAAAACATAAACAAGGAAGCGTGACAAAGCAAGACCACCCGCAGGAATGAAAGAGGGCGAACAGACAGCAAAACGAACTCGGCAGTGTGTTTAGTACTGTGGTGTAGCATTAGCGGGGGTTTTAAAAGGCATGTGGCTAATGCTGAAAAGTTCAAGCGTCCGTTAGAGGACACGTGGTGGTCATTGTTTTGGTCTGTGAGCTCGTCTCTCTCTGCCAACGCACTGCTGGGCGTGATGCATAAAAACTATTCCCCTGCTATGTTGCTCCACCGGACGGTTGGGGTTCAGTACAACGCCCTTACAACCAAAAAACGTCCCTGTGTTATAATCAGTTTTACCGCGTGTAACACTTGTAAGTTTGAAAAATTTACAGAATCGGAAAAAAACTTTGGCAAATTTTATATAATGGTTGATTTGTTGTTTGAAGTGAAAAGAAGTGAATACAGCCCCTGCAGCAAACAGACATTTAAAATAAGCCGTTCTTCAAAATTTTCGCGCAGTTACTTTTTATCTTACCAACAGCTGAGGGTGGAAATCTTCTGCTTTGGGTTTGTGTAGCAGCCAGTGCCTCGGGAAACATTTCACAGATGGAGGGAAGAATTGACTCCACTAAATATCAGCGAATTGTGGATGCAAGTGTCCCGCAGACAGTCAAGAAAGCAGAACTGAAAAGAGTCTGGCCTCTACGACAGGACAACGGTCCAAAGCAGACCTCTAAAAGCCAACATGAACTACTTCAGACAAACACAAGCTGAAGCTTTTGGATCGACCCTCACAGTGACTCGAACATCATTGAAAATCAGTGGGCAGATCTTGAACCTGCTGTCCAAGACAGCCTAAAATATCAGAACTTGAAGTGATCTGCCGGAAGAGTGGCTGAAAAATCCTACATTAAGAGTAAAAACACTCTTAGCTGCTACAAAAACTACTAAATACTGACTTAAAGTAATCAAACTTTTGAATACAAATGTACACTTTTTACACCTCTGTGTTGCACAGTCATCTCTCTTCATTTTAACCAGCACAAGAAGTAAACAGACAAGGGAGGAAATTTTCTTTTCCAATTTTTATACTTTATTATTTAAACTGAGAATCAGATCTTTTCATAATTAACCAGTCTAATCTCCTAACTAAACATTTTTGACAAAGAACAACTTGCAAATAATTTTTTCTGACAAAAAAAAAAAACTGAAAAAAATATAACAAAACATTAACAGAAAAAAGTCAGTAAACATAATAATTACAAAAAGGTACATTCAATTTTCAAGAGTTGACACCTGCTTTTTCTTTGAGGAGTAGCTGCGGGTCCCCCTGAGTTTGACTGTAAATGACCCGCAGCGCTCCACCACACATTATTTAACGCAACATTACTGCAAAAGGGAGAACAAAGAGCGAGTCCGTTCATTAGCAGACCTGACTCTGTTTTATCCCTTTAAATTCACATGCTCGTACAGAAACATATTTCCAGCATCACACCGTTCATGAGATGAAAGGCAGCAGGACAACACCCCGGGTCCGCTCTATGTACTTGTTACATCCTGACCTCAGACTCATAGACAATAACAACCCAAGTGTATTGCATCTGCATCTATCACAAGAATATGAAAAAAATATTAAACCTGAGGTAGTACTGGATGAGCCACAAAAGGTCCAAATCAGAATCTGTATGACTCCAGTATTCTTATGTGTAACTATCACGACTTGGAAACAGCAACGGCTCCAGTGTTTCTTAAGTAAAAAGTCAGTGTCTTGTCTTAGGTAAAACACAATATCACCTGAACATAGTGTTTGGGGTTCAGAATATAAGCACGAGTGCTGTTTTCAGATTCTGGCTTGAGCCCTTAAAGCTCGAATAATACAGATATTATGAATACAGGATAGGGTTCAAGTTAAAATGGAAATGTGCATCCTTCTTTTCAGGATAAACGCAACTCTATTGCATGAAAAATCCATTTTATCTTGAAAGACAACTGATAAAAAAAAGGAAAACTCAATTTTGTGGAAATAAATGGTGATTAAGAAACGCAGTAACATTTTCATCCTGCTTTCTCGTAGTACAACACATTATACAGTTGTAAAATGAGTATGAGAACACTGAAAATGACAAAATTTTACACAAAGATAGGATGCTTTAAAACTGATCTCTTGCCAATATGCAACGGTGACCTCAAGACAAAAATCTTTGGTTTACATAGTTTGCTTTTCAAAAAGAAAGTTTAACTGATTGTGTCACTTTTCATCCCAAAAATTTCCCATGATTGAATCCTCTGCAGAATCCTCTGATTAAAAATACAGCAACGTGAAAACAGTTGTGCATCCACTGACCTTTCTGAAATCTCTCTTATGCCATAAAAATCATTTAAACTGCAATAACTTCCATTTGTGAGATCTTAAAGGATACATTTTTCAAAAATAAAGACACTAAATTTGAGTAACAGAATCACATAACTAATAGATTTCTTGCTTAAAATTTACTTTCTGCATGTTTCTGACCAGGAAATCTCTCAAATACAAACTTTTCAATCATTTTGTTCATTATTTTTCATTCATTCACAAGGCGAAAAATCAGTGGGTGCACATTTATACACACGACTGCACTGTTGCAACACAGACTACTAATCAATATAATATACTGTATTTAACTTTTATTATTTTAACCTACAATGTACAGACATCTGTTTGCAACAGTTTTCGAGGAAGTCTGCGACAGGATAATTTGGTTCGTGTGCATAAGATTGATTATTAATTGTCACTCCATCCTCGTTAAGTGCCTGTGAATCCTGTGGGCACTTCCTCTGAGTTTTAACCCACCACTCTCTACACTCCTTTTGTCACGGGTCAAGGCCACTAATGTGCAAGGCTTTTTTTTGATCTCGAAGGCCGCGTTTCATCTTTGGTCTAATGTGTTTCGATTATTTCTCATTCCTCAGTAACCTTCTGCCAGAGATTAGTTGAGAGACTAAAATAAACTCAGGTAGCAAACAACTCTTTGGGTAATAGCGTCACAGTCACCGCCGCACATTGGCTGATAATACAAAACTACTTGGCAGACAAGTGCTAATCTTTATCTACTCTACTACTACTCAGAACAAAAGTAACTACAATGTGTACTCAGTAGTACATATCTCCTAATAAAAATATAGATTTTTTGTGGTGTTCATTCAATTCTTCACTTTCCTCTCTGATTAAACACTTCCATTGCTTTTACTGCAATCATTCTTCATGTGTTGCATCCTCATGTTGAGCTTCTCCCTCAAAGAGATTAGGCCTTGGTTTCAGCACCTGAGGGATGCTTTCCACATTAAGGCCCATAACAAAGCTTTTCTGTACCAACATGCCACTGCAAGCACTTATGGTGTGAATCTTTACACAAATAAAAAGGAAGAAGTCAACAAACAAAAGGGTCTGTTGTAAAAACAGACTTTGTAGGGCCTGAGGAGAAGCTACGGAGGGGGTTTCCATCTGCGGGGAGGGCAGCACAACCATCTGAACTACTGGCACACAATGTCAGAGATACATTCATAGCATATTCTAGTAGGCAATTACACACTAAAACAGTTTAGTACTGAGAAGATACCCTGTCAGTTCACCATGTAACACTACATGACTTTTCAAATGTACTAAACCTTGTTCCCTGAGTTTAGGAAAACAATGAGAGACTAAAATAAATTCTTAAACGAGGTAGTATAAAACAGGAATAGCAAGGGCAGCTGCACACTGACATACGAAACAAAAGCAGACATTCATTATTTCTTTCATACCATTACTCAATAATGGACAAATTGAACAAAGATTATTATTAATACTGGCTCAGTGCCTCAGCAACATCTGAGGAGATAAATAACAAACAGTATGTGTGTTTTATATCCTTCAGTCCACACAACAGGTGGAGCGAGAGGAGAAAGCTGCAGCACCCTCACCATCCAGTAAATCAGAACAAAGCAAGAGAAAAAGACAAAATGGGATGACAATCAGGAAAAAAAACGTCATCAGGAAGTATAAAATGTAACGTAACTGAAGCAGCCCATCACATAACGTAGGTATACGTAGTTATTAAATATACAGTGGAAAGTTTACCCAGAGGTAAACCAAGGTAGATAATCAGCGAAAAGGACTCACTCTTCCGTTTCACTCCAGTGATAAACTCTTAAATAATGTCAGAAATGTCACTTTTTTTTCACATTTTTGACAATCTTTTTTAAACATTCATGGTGGGTGAGATTTTTCTTTTCAAAAACATACACACACAAATCAGGAGAAAATAAAAAAAGACATTAATTAAAAGAAAAAGAAAGGAGTAAAAGAACTCAAATGACCCTCCCTGCCAACATTTTTATACCGTAAAAAGCCTTTGTTGGCTTCCTGTTCATTGTGGTTTGGAACAAAAGAGGATAAAGGTAAATCCAAAAAAAAAAAAGCCTCTCTCATACTTACAGTACTCTCACAATAACATTCAGACCTGCGGGATTCTTCCAAACCGAAAATAACTACAGCAGGGCTATGTGGATGAATTTCGGTCAAATCTGTCCTTAGCTTGTCTTCCTGAGTTAGTCCTCGTCTCCTCTTCTCTGTCATGTTTTGTTGTTTGTCACCTTTATTTCCTGTTTCTCTTGGTGGTAACCACATAGTTAGAGGAATAGTTCGACATTTTGGGAAATACACTTTCTTGGCCAGAGTTAGATGAGAAGTTAATGCTCAGTGAAGAGGTAATTATCTTCTCACCCAACTCATGTCCCTAAAGGCCCAACTATTCCTTTAATTTTTCTGCGATGGAGTGTAAATAAATAAACGTATACCACTGCCTTCACACTCACGCATCCACATATACCCACACAAACACATGCACACAAACTCACAGACGTACCCACACACTCAGAGAGAAGGTGCAGACTGAGAACTGCCCCGGGTTTCGTGATGACAGCAGCCGTTCTCAGCAGACTCCATTAACTTGAGGTCAGTCTGACTCTCCTCCGACAGCTCGTTCAGCTCTTCAGCGGGGCCGCTGCAGTCCGAGCCTCCACTGTCCTCCCCTGTCAGGGACGACGGGCGGCTGCTAGCACCCGACGACAGGTTGGTCATCTCCGTCTCGTCGTGAGAGTAGCGACCTGAGTCACCAGTTGCGTGGCTGCCCTCGCTGTTAGAAGATCCCTCCATATCGCTGGGAGGCCCGAGCAGGGCCTGCAGGGTGGTGGGGTGGTCTGGAGAAATAGACAGCTCCTCCTCGTAGGTCAACACTGTGGTGCCTGGCTGGTAGGAGGCAGTGTCATGTCTCATGTTCTGCAGCACAGAGAACGTGTTCTATCAGCTATCTGAGTGTTTATAGCTCAGTTCTACAGTTACAGATAGCCGTAACCTGTCTTAATGTCATCAGCAAACCTGCAGAAAAAGAACTTACTCTTTGCATTGTCTTCCAAGTTACTAGTGGGAGCCTTGGGAGTCATTTTGCAACAAAATTTTCATGTTTATAGTCTTTAATGCAGTTTCTGAAGGCCATATTTATGTTTACTACTTACCAAAATGTGTTTCCTCATAATTTTATTGCTCTTAGAGTAGCATATCCCAAGATAAAAAACAACAACCTCCATATCCTCCTGCCACCCTTATGGTTCGTACTTACAGTGGATTCATAATTACCAAATAAGAAGGAGCTCCTGAGGAGCACACGAGTGCCTTCTTGGCCTGAATTGAGCCATGTGGTACTTACTCCTAGGCAGAGCACAACCTCAAACGACCTGAGGCTGAGGGTTGGGTCTGCAATCCTGTTTTCTTTCTTTTTTTTTTTAAGCCAGGTTTTTGAGCACCCTGAGGCTTAACTCAGTTCAAGAGAGTCCCTTGTAATTTAAAAACACTGGGTAATGGGGTATTTTTTTCTACCTACCAGTCTGCAAATCTCTCATGAAAATTTTTACCAGCAGGACTCATCATTTTTAATCTTACCTGTACTGCTTTACTGTCCTTTTGTACATTATTGCCGAAGGAAAACCATTTCTTTTTCTTCTCAGCACTGGGATGAACAGGACCGAGAGCATTGATAATCAGATTTGTTCCACCCTACAAGTGAAAAAAATGTTGTTTTTTTTAGTATGAATAGGTATGAGCCATATACAGTACGAACTATAAAATGAATATGACATAAAAGCGATTACTTCAGGGTGCCCAAACTGTTTATAGTACAACTGTTTATATACAATATCAAATTTCTATGATTATAATACTGTATTATCATTATCATGGTTAATGGACTTTTTATAATTAGTATCCTTATTTACAACTTCATGGTTTCCAAAATTATGGTAATATTTAACAATTTTCCAAACATTTTCAGGGCCTGAAAAAAAATCATTCCAAAGTTTTTTCCAGGATTCCAGTGAGCATGTTACATGCTGTAATAAGTGTTAAGTACCTTGGCATCAATGAAATGGTTTTGAGTCATCATTGGCACAGTCACATCAGCGTTCTCAGCTTGTCCGTCAGCCGAGGCAGATGTGCTCACTCCTTCTCTGTACGTTTTAACAACTGAAAATTTCCTGGAGTGACACAAACATGGTGTCACTACAAACAGAGGCTACTCAAGGAAACTGGGCTTTTGCTGTGTTCAGACACACTAAATACCTGTTTTTTCCTCTGCACACAATTATGAAAGCACAGATGATGATGCAGATGAGAGCAATGCAGACCCCCACGGTGATCCCTGTCATTGATTTTTGGTCCAGGTGGTAAAAGCCATCAGAAAAGGCTACAAAAGGACAAAGGCAACACCGTCATATTACTTTATATCTTGTTATCGCCATATTTCAGTTTCAAAAAGGAACTTCAACAGTCTCCCATCATAAGATATGAGGTGATTTTGTCAAGACAATGTTAATGGCACTGACCTGTGGAGTGTGTGGAGCCACGGGAGAGCCGGGGGTCAGAGGAGAGATCTGGTCGTACTGTCAGCTCTACTGTGTGAGAAAACGGTCCATCGCCCATGTCGTTGGATGCAGAAACTTTCACCAAGTAAACCTGACCAGGCTTTAGGTTCTCCAGCAGTGCCATGGTGACAGTCCCTGTTGGCGAGATTTAACTCTGGTGTTTAACTGCACATAGTGAATATATTGTTGAAAGAGAGTCTTCTTCTTCTTAACTTAATTTACTTGTGTTTTGAAGACGTAGAAATAATAACTGTTTGAGAATGTGAAAGTTCATTTTTGCCTAGAAAATAAAACTTTAATTAACAAAAAACAAAAAGCAAAAAAAAAACAACAACTTTACTCTAGGCCCACGTACTAGCTTTCTGTGGATCTTTTCAACCACATCCCATACTTTCATTACATACTTAGGTCATGGGATATCAACGGATGAAGACTGTGTGTGAAATGTGGTTAAAAGCTTCAGATAAAACTACAGTAGTTAAGTGAGCTGTTGAAAATATTTTTTCAAAATATATTCAGTCTGTCGGGGATCATACAGACACATTATGTAATCAGTAGTTACATATCTAAATCTCATAAATGACCTATACAAAAAATGACATCTGATAATTAATTTTCATATATTTTATGGCTCCACTCTTTAAGATCATGGATTATTTATTTATTTTTTTCCAGCCCCCTGCGGTCTCTGCTGGCTGGGTGTACAGTTTGAGGTTGGCAGAGGGGGAGCTGTGTGTCTTTCCTGTGTATTTCCTTGGGTCATCTGCTCTTAAAAACACCTACATTGATTCGCAAACCAGACTAATGCTTATTTCTGAAATTTTTTTTTGCTTTACCCAGACTTCTTACTATAGTTTTTGTTTGGAGGAAAAATATTATAGGACTCATTTAGGATGTTGATTCTTTAACCTCTTCACCTTAACTTTATTTCTTTCTGCCTTAATCATATATTCCTTATTCTAAGTGTAAATAGCTCCTAGATAATTGCTAAACTGTTGCAATACCATTTTCTATAGACAGCTTCACATAAAACTGTGAATCTCACTTTAGATTACGCATTTAGACCTGAACCGAAAATGTCCACTGTAAATGATTAATGATGAAACTCATTTTAAAACATCTTCCATCCTTTTGCCCCTGGCATAGTTATGGACACAGTTATGCCTGAGCATAGTCTAAAGAAACTGTTTATAGAGCAACTGGTTTCTCCATGATGAAAATTAAATTCAATACATGTCATTCTGACACAGATTCTACAGAGACAGAAGATTCTGCTTTTTATAGCAGCACAGAAAACGTAGAAAATCTAAAAATCTGGGGGGTGCCTTCTTTTTGCTTATTCACACTGAGAATCAGAGTTTAAAACTGCATGAATCTGTATTTTTTAGATTAACACTGGATCAAAGACTGATAAACAATTGAAAAGACAGAACTAGATGCATTCAACACTGCTGCACTTTGTTGGGAATCTGTGGTCTTTGTGTGAAAAGGGTCAATAAACCAAACCATCCCTTTACCTGTAAGACAAAAGAAGTGAGTCTGACCTGTCCTGGCACCATTCAGAAATCACAATGAAAAGAGACATGGACTGGATGATGAAATGAATTACTGGTTTCCAATGGACCATTTTGTCCTGGACAGGAGAGAGGTTTTGTGCGTCCCCTCCTCTACACACATGTATAACCTCTTTTTCTATGCTTCTTTTTCCACTCTCCTCCTTACCTTCTCTTTGCAACACTTGCCATTCCCCAGCTATCCATGCATTTCTGGAGGCGTACAGGATCGTGTAGTGTGTCACAGCTACGTTAGGCTCATCTGGGGACTTCCATGAAACCAGTGCTGTGTCCTCCTCAATCAGAGTCACTTTCACATTGGAAGGGGGTAGCAAGGGAGCTGTGTGTGGATGGATGAAAAAAACAAAGTCAAATAAAAATACCATAAACACTAAAACAGAAAGAGTCTTTTCATAACTCTGAGCAACTTCAACGTGTTCTTGCTAACAACAATAAGTGAATAAATAATTTTAAAATAAATCTTCCTCACAATAAGTCATCCTGACTCAAAACATGAGTGATTTAAATGATAGTAAAATGTTTTTGCGCTCACCTTCAGGGAAAGTGCTCTGATAGACCACAGGGCTCCAGGGGCTGGACAGCTGATCAATGTGAAGGCGAATAGCAAATTCATACTTAGTACTGGGCTCAAGATCTCGCACCAGGAGGCTCTGCTCACTCCTGCAGAGCAAAGACATAACAGGCAGTTAAAGGACAGTTTGTTCAGTGTGATTTGCTTAGTTTTAGAGATGTTGCTTGTGCAGGTCATACTGATAAAATGCACTCAATGGCATTTATGTCAAAGCAACTTCAGCTGACATGTCTCTTATTATAAATTTTATGATTAGGTTACTAGTGATATTCCTCAGCCCTTCTTAAATTTACTTGGCTTTTGGGGTGAACTGCCCCTTTAATAATGCCCAGCAGATGGTGATATGGAGCTGTGCTGGCAGTGATTGAGAAAAGACAACACAGAGATACTGGTGACCTGTAAACTTCTCCCAACCCATGCAAGGAAAGTATTCATCCAGTAAAGTGTTGTAAAGAAACACTTTTTTAACTTTAGTCTGTGATAATGAACAATTGCTGAAATGTTGCATTGTCAATAGCAGAACACTGTGTTAAGATAAGGACTGAACTATGGCATGAGCAACAAACCATTATGCAGTTAGCCTCATAAAAAAGCACTGTTACAGGTGTTATACATCTGGTTTCAATTTTCCAAACACCCATCTCTCCAGACAGGAAAGTGACAAACAGTAGTCTCCATAAATTTATTAAAGATTCACTAATCAATATTATAGTTCATCAGGCAACCAGAAACAATTGATAATAGGCTATAAATAGGCTAATATGTAGGACATAACTTCATTAGGCCATAATAAATCAAACATGTAAGTGATGTTCAGCTCACTTACCTGTGGCCAAAAAACTGATTAACGAACTTTAAATGAATAGTAACCATGTAATAAGAAAAATACTTACGTCTGCAGGTAGAGCACCAGGGAGGCATTCTGCAGGCCTACAGGGTTGCAGCGGACAGTGTAGTTGACCGCATGGCTGGAGGTGAAGGCTGGGCGGCCCCAGTGCAGAAACACGGCAGTCGAACTGTTAGTCTTGGCATACACATTGTGTGGAGGAGGTGGAGGGGGCACCAGGCGATCTCGAACAGCTGAGAGATACAATGAGGATAATGTTATTTTTCCAACTTTGCTTTATAGCGAATACAAGTGACACCGTCATGCTGTAGGCACACTCAAAAAACATCTTTCAAGTATATCGTGCGACTTACAAACACATCCAGGGGTGCTGATAGTCTGATCTGCCTGGTAGCCATCTCCAACAAAATTATAAGCCAGAAGTTTAACGTGGTACTTCTTCCTTGGGTCTTCATTAAGAAAAAGAGAGAAACCAAAATGTGTAAATAAATCACACGTAAAAATACACCTAAATGTCTTGCTACAAAATACATCAGTCTATATGGAGTCTCAGATCTGGACTTCAGGTACCTTTCATGGGGATTTAATCTCACCATCACTCTGAACTGAGTGTAATGATTCAACACTAGCTCTGACACGTTGCCAGATGACAATGTGATTCCTACAACCGACAGGAAGCAGGGGTGCTACATGAAAGAGAGCTTGACCGTGTGGGTTTGGGGTCAGCGAGGTTTTTCAAGTTTGATGGTGTGGTGGGAACGAGAGGTGAGGCAGTGCGACAGATGCTCACTGCCGTGAGCCCTTTGGTCAGTTCTGCAGCACCCAGGGTAGCAGAACACAAGAGCTCCACTATACATCACCCTGTCACCGAGTCCTTTCAGTGCAAATAAAAAGGACCTTTCTCCAGCTCCAGTCAGGGCTGCTGGTCAGTGGTCAGTGGCCACTCCTATTTAGGCCCCGAATCTGGGGGTTAAATCGACAGACAAAATCCCCTGGGAAGGACATCGCTGATGGTCGACATCAGTTGCGGGCCTCAGTGACCCTGAAGACCCTCTCTTGAACAAAAGCCGTCTGACCAAATGTCCCTTTTATCCCTAAAAGAATAATGATGAGGGTCCAAATTAAATATTGCATACAATAACACTATTGTGAGTCATATCTGTCGACTCTTACAGCCAGTAAAAGAAGTTCAGATTATATTTTCTTGACACCCTCCATTCTTGTTGCTGTTATGAAAATTATGACTGATGTAGGTTTTTGTTCATTAAAAATTGGGTGGGAGACCTCAGGAGATGACTCTGTGTCCATGGAGGTTAGAGAAGTTCAGGAGGGGTGAAGTTGTGCTACTTCTACCCCCATGCAGCCCTGAGGAGTTTCACTAGAGACAAACCAGGGCCAGCAGGTCAGGCTGAGATAAAACTTTTAAAGAATCTGGGGTCACGGGTGTGGCATATGAGATGAGCTTTTTTTTTTTTTTTGCATATGGATTCTCACTGCCTACAACTACACAGCTCTTTGCAATGACAATTAAGAGTGCTGTTTACCATGCCAAGACAGAGCAGAGAGATGATCAGCACGATCATTCCTTCGTTCCTTGTTTCAACAGATAAATAAAATCAGCAGATCTGTAATTCTTGTACAATGTCCATCTTGTTATCCAGAGTTCCTGTGCAGTTTGTTAAGCCTGTCCACCTCTGGAGAGGAGCAGGCCTGAAGTATGCACCTCTACCCAGCCCCACAATACAATGGGCCTGCCGTAATTATGCGAGAGAGGAGCTCTGAGAGGGGGGAAGCTGTGACATCTGGGCCACGACCTTTGACATGGAATCTTGGCAAGCTAAATCCTGCAAAAGGAGGGGTTACAGAGCTCTCTCTAAGGGGGAGGGTCAACCAGAGGAAGTGAGTGGAAAAACAGGGAAATGCCAAGAGTCAAAATAAAATGCCACTTAATAGGTGGTGACACAGCATCCTGATAAGAGAAAACTCAGTGGACAGGTTTGTTTTTCACCCACAGTGGAGCAGACACCTGAAGCTCTCAACGACATTATGATGTGAACAAAATCCCTAGTTATTATATCCTGTGTTGTCCACAAACAACAGCAAAATGAGAAAGAACCAGTATTTATCTATCCATAACGTATACTACTTAAAAGAGACTGCATACTAACCCAGTAAATGTACTCTCTACCACAGCTAACAGAATAGTTGTCATTATTCAAACAAATTACACTTTTTTGTAAGATCCTGATATTAGAGCCACAACTAACGTTTATTTTTATTACCAGTTAATCTCACAAATTCATATCACAAATTGTCAGAGCCAAATGTCTTAATACCAAATGGTACTCCTTTTATAATATAAAATAGACTAAAGCAGCAAATCCTCACATTTAAGAAGCTGGAAATGTTAATATTTGCCATTTGCTTGATTAAAAGACAAACTATTAATCGACTGTCAAAGTTTTTGCCAATTAATTTTCACTTAATCAGCAAATTGTTTCAGTACTACCTGATATATCATTGGAACTAAAGTTACAAAATATAAATGCAGCTGCATTAGTAAACGTTATATTTTTAGTGTGCTGCCTTCTGCTTTAGATGCCATTCGTTGAGTGAAGAGATTTTCTTGTCCTTCCCACTGGGATAAATCTCACATGGCTTTTCTCCCATAAATTATGCTGTTTGTATTAAAGGGCATATTTGAGCCATTTGTGGTCACCCTTTTTTTTTAACAGCCAAAATGCAGATCCTGTTGGCCTCTGAGGTTTTTTTCAGCCCTCCGAAAGGCCCCCCAGGCCGCAGCAAACCAGGCCTGAACGGGCCATAAATGTCAACTCCTGTATGAACCCTCACACCAGCATCTATCATCTCTCTCCTCCCCTTCTCTCCCTCTCTCCCTGTCTCTTTTGCCCTTACTTACACAAATCAACACACACAAATACACACACACACGTGCGCACACACACACAAAAGTTAAGCACAAAATGACCTTTTAAAATGATGGCCGGTGTACAAATCTAGTTTCCACACCAAGCGCGCTTTGTCTCGTGTTTACTGAAAGGAATGGAGAAGATGGAAGATGGCCTGCAGCTGTGACATAAATCTACAGTTGTGCACACGGCGCTGCCTGGTGCCAACAGGCATGAGAGGTATTTAAACCCCAACTATGACTACATGTTCTTCTCATGGGCCAAGCAGAGAATACACATGTGAGGAAAGGTCACATCACTGTGTCATTTATACCTGACTGAAGCCTTTCACACACATTCCTGTCTCTCAGGGTGTGCTTTCGTCATAAGTGATAATTTAACAGCAAGCTCAGAGAACGTCCTTCTGTAGCTGTACACAGAGCTGAATCAACAGTATCTAGTTTTGCCACCGCTGATAGTTCAGAAGTCAATGTTATTGGCAAAAAATGGCTGCTGTCAACATCAGTGATTATAGTTAATGCCATTTACAGTACAAGCAGATTTAATTTGTACAGATCACCTGCTGAGAAAAATCAACATTCAGCATTTGATAGTCTTGAGGACACAAAATAGGAACTCTTGCATTACAGCATCTGTTTCTTCTTAGTTTTCATCATTAATATGCCGTTAACAAAATTGCAAATAATGTCTCAGAAGTAAAAAATGGAGAAGTATAATATTCTCACATAGTAGGTGAGTAGACCAAAATATTTTGCAACGCATGACTGAAGCATAAAAGTGCAGGAAGCAGGAGCAACATGTACACAAATTACAAAAATTTATGAAAATATCCTCACAGGATTACCCTGTTTTTCTCCTTAATGCCATGTCACTGGTAAAGTACAGCAGAGAAATTTGAATAAACCACAGCCCTGATTTCTCTCTCCATTCGGATCATATGCTCATTTGGGAGTAAATATCAACATTACTAGCCATTATTAATTGATGAAAACAGCTTAAAGTGAATAACAGGCTATAGCTGAGATAATCGCTGCATAATTCACAATTAAATGGTGCAATAACTTATCTTACTAAAATGCATATTTCCTTACATATTATCATTGTGGACACAGAGCCGCTCCACATTGGCGGAACATATAACCAGAAGATCTAAAGTGAGCCATTTAAAGTGAGACTATGCATCTTTTCAAAGACGAAATTACACATTATTTGTCTTGCAAATGAAAGTTAAGTTCATTAGCAATAAAATACACCTTTGCTCAAATCAGTACACTCAGGCTTTTTGGTTCTACAGCTTTACTACATCTGGTATGACCAGTAGCGTATGGTGGCTAATGTTAGCTAAAGTTAGCAAACTTTGGATACAGTAGATGTTGTTTTGTGACTGACAATATTGAGCGAGTTCACTGACTTTATGACTCCTCTCCATTTGTGCTACTGTCAGATTAGCTTTTAGCATTTAGCAGGAATTTGTAAATCTGTCTACCTGTTTACATTTTCTTGTATTCATTTTTTTTTAAAGCTTGCTTTCAATTCCTTTAAAATGTAAATGTGTTTAAAGCATTTTAAAACTGCCTCTTATATGAATTGTGCTATATTGATAGATTGGTCTTGCCTTTCATGAACGGCATACCTATAATAATATCAAAAAGTAATGTTTTGAAGAAGGCAGTAATAATTGGTAAAAAACTTCGAAAGCCATTTAGTCAGATTCCTCACAGCACAGCAAGGCTTTCTCTGCTGCAGGATTTGTTGCCACACAGGAGGTCAGATGCTTCAATTTACACCTCTCTCCTCGTGTGCAGTACTGCAGCTAATTCATGAGAAAGAAATCTCAGAACTGCAAGACAGTGAGCTCACAAGACATGCTCATTGTTTGGCCTACAGCTCAGTTGGTGAGAGGCTGCATTTCCTTCAAGTCTTGGCTAATAAACCCTAAAATCTTTGTGGCTCTCAAAGCCAAACACAATGTGAGTCTTTGATGTCAATGCTCCTCCAGCAACACTGCTCAAAGCAGTCATAAAACACATAATAAATCAGCCTCCACAAAACAGCTTCCCTCACTTCAAAACACAGCCCAGCAAAGCTCCTTTATCAAAGAGGAACAAAAAGATTGTTCTTTTTATTCAGCTAAAGCTCTGTTTTTGATGTTTGATACTAATCTTGCTAATTGGCTTAATATTTATCAGAAGCTGAGACTGCAGCTTCCTCTTCATCCCAGAACATTTATTCAGTAATCAGAGCTATCAAAAGCACAAAAGGGCCATGAAAAAAAAAAACACCCTGGTGACATTTAAAAACTGCAGACTTCCCCATAGTATACACACCAATACAACTATTTTGACAATAAAATTAAATAATGTGGAAAAAATTAATGAATAAAAAACTTAACTTATTATTAGTGTCATTATTATCAGTATAAACAGGAGTAGGTGTCATAGGCTTCATAGTAGCTGTATTGTAATATAAGCATTAATTGAGTACTGTTTAAACGATTGAACTAAATATCTAACTAACTAAATGCCTGCAGGAGTTAGAGTTAACACCTATAGTAATTTATAGTTCCTCCTTGTCTTTTTTTCTCTCTTTCTGATCCCGTTCCAGCACCGAGCGTCCTGATTTACAAGTCAGCTGCTGACCACCTGGCTGACTCCCTCTGGCCACAGATGGTCAGTTGTCCACTGCATTGGCCTGAGCCCCCTTTCTTCTCTCAAACAAAAAGGCCAAAATGAATCTGACCCAAAGGCGAGAAGAGCTGTGATATGCCCCAAACACCATCCAGCAGCTGCTGAAAAGACACACACACACACACACACACACACACACACACACACACACACACACACACACACACACACACACACACACACACAAACACACACACACACACACACACACACACACACACAAACACCTCACAGAGGTTGGGAGGTCATGGAAGTGGGATGTGGTGCTGTTCTGTTCCACGCTTCATGAACCTCTGCTGAACATATGACAAGACTTAAGCCAATTAATTACTTATAAGCTTGGCTTTCAATTGATGCTGCTGCTGCTGGTTTTGACAAAATTTGTCCACCATGAATTATTACATTAAAGACTTTTTGACTTTGAACAATTTAATTGACTGTTAAAACATGCAAGTTTTCTAATTAAAAATCTTTGGGAGTGTCATTTGTAGGAATATGTAGGTGCATTCTTAAATCCTTCTATGTTGTCGTATTTCTCTCTCTGCTTGTCTTCATATACGCTAACATGTTAACAAAACTACTTTAGCTGCCTAATGACTCATTATAATTGCTAACTGCTAATAACTAACATTAACATATATTAAACGCAACTAGCTATGCTTGTAAGGCGATTAATTACAGTAAGTTAAGAGCTAGATAACTGAAATTTCTGTCAATGTACTGTTTCCTCACATCACTCACGGGCACTAGTGACAGGAACATGTATCTTACAGCAATAACAAGTTGTATAAGTTTTAGGAAAATCAGTTTTACCTCATCAAGATGCATGCAGATCTATGCAGCAGAATACCTCCAAATCTCATAAGAGCAGAAACTTGCAGTATTAATATGAAGCTTCTTTTATGTGTTGTTGAGTGATGGTGTTCACAGGAAAACCATGAAAATATAGTGTATAATTTCCTGCAAACCAGGTACCACAGAAGCAGGAAGTAACTCAAATTATCTGAAACAAAACTCACCAAGGCCTCCGATGGTGTGTGTATTAACCGAGGCACGCAGCTGAACCGGGCTGTTCTCAGGCTGGCTCTCCTCGTGGTAGAAAAGTCTGTAGCCTTGCACACCAGCTGAGTTTCTGGGTGCCAACTGCCAGTGCACCAAAATAGTGGTGCAGTTTAAAGGCTCCAAATGCAGCTCGGGAGCCAGAGGAACTGTAGAGAAAAGATTCAGAAAAACATTTAGATTTTGATAATCATATCAAGAGATGGGTTTACAATCCTACACTAAAACAAGTATTTTCTCTTTCATGATAACAGAAACACTGGATAAACGTACGTGATCAAAATATTACACTGTGAGTCAAAATAAATAGTACTGCTGACATGCTTTTCATTTTCATACTGTGCCACAGCAAAGTATCTTAATATTCCTTAATATTAAAACAATCAAGACTGTAAAGACATTGTCACTGCTATTTATACCATATGACTGTTTTTCACAAACAGGAACTTCTTCCTACACAATTGGAAAGTGTCCGCTGAGCTGTTTCCAGTGTTAATGTGATGGACAGAGGAGGTTCCCGACCAGCTTTTTCTTTGAAAAGTGAAACTACCTTCTGATGCTCACCAGCTGTTTCACACTCAATGCAGACCAGAGACAACCACACTAACAGTCAAGGGAGTGATTTCACACGTTTTTATTTTAGGAATGAGGAGAATGAAGTTTACCATTCGTGAAGTCTGAGTTTAAATTGGAGACAGGGGGCAATAGAGATGGGCAGGAAAAGAATCCTCTCCTCCCCCCGCCTCAAATTTTCAGATGTGGCTCTAACATCCATATACTCTTTCCCACCCGGAGGCCTGAGTCGCTCCTTTTATGACCCATGACTGAAGCCCTTCCAGCATTACTGACAGTGTAGGGCAAAGGTCATAGAGTAACAAAAGCAATGCCTTAACAAGATTATTAGAATAAGCTCGTCTTTTTGCTCTATCTCTTGGTTTAAACTGAGTATTTAAACGATAATTTTGATTTTTGAGTCAGTTTCTTCCATGTGTAGATGTTAAGACTTTTTCAATGTGCCTGCATATTTGAAATTCTGAGAAACACAAAATTTTGAATTTATCTTTACATGCTGCTATTTCAGAAATCATGAAGACAACTCTTCCTAATGTTGTACCTCGAGCACTGGATGCCTTTGGAGTGCAGTGAGATGTCCAGGCAGACTGCTCACCCCACCCTACGCTGGTGGCAGCAACAATACGCAGAAGGTAGATGGTGTCAGGCTGCAGGTTTTCCAGGAGATGATGGGTCTTTTCTCCAGGTAGCTCGATCTGTGAGACTGTATTCTCAGCACTGGTGCGATAGGACAAACGATAGGCGGAGACTTGGCCGCGACTCAGCTTCTCTGGGAGAGGTTGCCAAGACACCTGGATGTCTGTGGGGCTGCGGCTGGTGAGGCTGAGCTCAGGGGCGCGGAGAGGAACTGTGCACAGACAGAACAGGACGGTTAAGACTGAAAGAAGTCCTTTATCGTGCAGTTAAATTAAGATGATCAACCCACCTAATTATTCACAAAAAGAAACACATCTATGAGCTAAAGTTAAAATATGGAAATGTCACCTGTGTTCAGATTTGTAACATAGTGCACCAGTCCATATGAAAGAAGTTTAGATACAAACCAGGAACGGGCAATGAGAATATATTTAGCATGACACAATATCATTTTGTCAACCTTTTATACCATACCAATCCCATTAAAATCTCTGGTTGTATTGGGCCATTGTTGGCAGTGTTGGAAATCCATTAGCAGCACTGTTTCATGGCATTTTTGAATCAATATGATAAATCAACTTGACTTATCAAGTATTGACTTTAAAACAGACGTTCCTGTCTGATTATTTAATCCAAAAACAGTTTTCCAATCATTTTTCCAGGAAATGTATAATATTGTGATATACAGCGATATAACATCAAATATACAATGAAATAAGATTTTATCCATATTGCTCACCCTAATGCAAACTGACACCAAAACTGGAAGACAAAGTAAATCATGGTGGCTGCAGTTTGTAGTGAAAACTGCTGTGATATTAACTACTCTCAGAAAATGATACAGATATATATCCTGCTTAAAAGTGTAAATATTAATGTGAAAATCTGACACCCATATGATCATGCTAAGCTTAAGTCATTCCATTTACTTCCCCCTACTTAAATGTGGATTAAATTTGCTTTACCAAAGTACCTATTTGAGATGATCTAAGGTTTTCCTTGCATGCACAGAAGTCTATGTAATATCATTTAATAACTTCAGTCATGTAGAACAGACACACAGTAGCCTTTGACCCACAGGCCAAGACCATGAATAAACAGGACATACAGATACAGATATATATGCAATATATATAGACAAATAAAATATCAATTACTCCACTATCTCCCCGTTTTTGATTTTGTATTTACTGTGGGATTGACTTTATTGTTTATGGTCTTCACTTGGTATGTGCCTCACCATCCTCGAGTGTATGCTGGAACACGTGGTCCGACATACGACTGGCTCCCATTGGCATGTAGGCAACAACATAGAAGGTGTAGTTGTGAGCCGGCTCCAGGTCATCAATAATGTAGCGAGTTGTATCGTTTCCAATGACAACTTGATATTCCTCGTTGTTTAATCCTGGACAAATGACAACATTGTAAAAAGAGTTGAAATAATCACAATATCCTATAAAAGGAAAACAAATTAACAGTACTTCTGGCTGAGAAGCATTTTTTTTTAAAAAAAAATCAATCTGTCCTGTCTTGTAATTAAACTATTTTTTGTGTTCATTTAGATAAATTGCAGCAAATTTCAGGAAGATTGCAGGTTTTGCAACATTTAAGTATATAAAGCAGGATATCAAAATCCTACCCATCATTCAGTCCACAAAAAGGTGAAAAAATATGGAAAAACTTTACGTTGTTGCTATGAAACAAAACCTTGTAACACCTTTTGGTGTGTCTGTTTTCCTGATTGACTGCACGGTCTTAACACCTGTGGACATACAGGTTTTATCCATTCGCATCAAGTTAAGAAACAAAATAAGAAAATGGACATTTTTTTCAAATGACCCTGTGTGTAATTGTGATTTTATTAGTGCAAAGTCACACAAAAGATGTATCAGTGCCCTGGGATAAAAAAACTACATGGTCTGATTTTTGACCTGGTAAACTATGTAACCTGAAAGTAAAAAAAAAAGTATTCTCCACAGTCTGAATACGTCAGTAAGCCTCCCTGAAAAGTGTAACAAAGTCTGCCTTCCTGTCCCATTCACACTCTCCCACTGCCCTCACAGAATACACACTTTTGGACACTCCATCATGGGGACTAATTAGTTCCTCTTTTCGTTAGAGCCTCCATTTATTGCCAAGCCTCTCTGTCTGCAACCTCAGGTGCACAGCATACTGTCTGATACTCTATCAATGTCAATGAACAGCCATTCTTTGTGACTGGGACCAAGGAGATTATGTCACTAAATCTAAATCGAGTGCAGAAAATCCTTGACAGATGCCAGTTATTCATGAATAAAATTTGTTCAACTTGTTCTTGTTCTCTCCTTATCCCCAACAAAATCCAGCAGGTGTTCCTTTTTTTCTAGGTGAATTCCATACATCTCACATCCCCCAATGGAAGTCAGTGGCATTATAATTAAGTGCAGTGCTTGAATGAACAGGCTCATGTTTTTTCTGAAATGTTCTACTGTTTGAATCTGACTGTTGTTGTCAGCAGCAAGAGTTCCCAGGAAAGTTGAAAGGCTTTCAGGCTTTTCTGCTGCCACACTACAACCCTTGTGCTTCTTGTGAATAGTTTTGTCTGCATCCTTCATTTTATCAGCCAAAAGGAAGGGACCCTGCATCTTGAAACTCCACGGAGCTATGGTCTATAGATGACTAGCTCCTGTTTGTCAAGAAAAGGCAGTTGTTTGACTTCATTTTGAAGAAGTACTTCATTTTTTTAACCTTTACCCAACAACATAGCATTGACAACACACGATTAGCCCCTATATTATACTTTGTGGACAGGAAGAAGGGAAAAATAATTTCCTGAACTGCTGTTTTCTGAGGCTATAAAGATCATTACCATAAAATTTCTTAATGCATTAATAGTTTCCTTCCTCCCTTTTTGTCCCTGTGAGGCAAAAAGAACAAAGAAAAAATGCTCACTTTTGTTTACACACCACTCACCTTCAGCCTTCATGTAGTGCACTGAGTAAGCAATAACTTTATCTGAGTTATACAGAGGCCTCTCCCAAGCCAGAAGGATGGCAGAGCTTGACACCGTGTCAGCTCGGATATTCCTGGGCGCGCTCGGTCGATCCTCTGACATCACCACAATGAGCCTCGCCATGGAGAGGACGGATCCCTGCTCGTTCTCTGCCTGGCACTGATAGATGGCATCGTCCTCTGGGATGATCTGGTTGATTACCAGTTTGCTGAGGAAAAACCCACACACACACACACACACACACACACACACACACACACACACACACACACACACACACACACACACACAGACACACAGAGATGAAGAATATGCACACAGATGGCTTCATCCTGAGGCTCCTTTACCAGGTTGTAGTCATTCTATAATTACTTATACCAAGCACTGACAATTGAATAAGGAGCAGGAGCAAATTATAGGGAAACTGACTAAAGCCCCATTTGCACTGCTTTAAATTATTTAGTTTCCTTTCTACTGTAGGGACAGTGGTGAATTATTTATTCAAACTGCTTTAAATTGGTCAACAATGACTGTTAAATGAGTGCCTCAATAGTTTGTTGTTTAAAGAAGATAGGGCTCCTGTTCATTATCTCTGTGCATACAAAGCAAAAACATTTGACGTGTCAGAAAAGGAATTTATTTGTTCACGGGAATGATCTTTTAAATGGATACCTGTTGTACATCTTGATTCGACCATTGGAGTGAACTATCTCTCCGTTCTTGAGCCAAGTGATTTGAGGCGTTGGCACTCCTTCAGCTTGGCAAACAAAGCGGGCGGTTCCAGCACGTGGACGGGTCAAGCTCTCCGGCCACTCCACCAAGGAGGGTGGTGCTTTGGAAGAACATCAGTTAGAGATATATAATGTACATATATGAAGCTTTTGAATCATTAATTATCGATACAAAATCCAAGCATACACAGCCAAACTTCAGTATACTGAATATCTTTACCTAACACAGTGACATTGGCTGAGGTGACAGTATAGTTTCGTGTGCCAGGAGTGGTGGCTCTGCACATATAGACTCCTCCATGCTGGGGCTTGATGTCTGTGATAATTAGATTGCCATTTCCCAACACTTTGGTATTGTACACATCAATAGACTTGCTGTCCGCTCGGCTCCAGGAGATGATGGGTCGCGGATTTCCTGTGGCCATGCACTCCAGGATGGCACTCTGGTGGAGCGACAGCGAAATGTTCTGTGGCCCAGCGATGATGCGTGGCCTCTGGGGAAGCTGGTTGCTCGGAGCTACAGAAAGAGAGAGGGGAAGAGGGGGAGGAAGACAGCTTTACTGTATATGTTTTTTTAGATTCAAGTCCAAATGCTATATCTGTGCTGTCCCTTAAGCAAATTAATAAGCTTTCAACAAACTACTGATGAGTCTACATCTGCTTGAGAGACAAACACCAATTACCTTACAATAATATTGTAATATTGGTTTTAATATAGTTATACCTATACCTATACCTCAAAATTTCTCAGATAAAATGAATTATAGAACACCCATCCCATTACATATTTCTTTTACCTAGATTTAGGTAAATGTCTACAGCAAACACAGTTCCCTTAGTGATAGACTACTAAACTGTGTATTGGTGCTCTTTACAGAATACTTTTACCAAAAGAGAGCTAGGTGACATACCTGGGGTGACAGTGAGGGTGGCCTCTGTGCTTCGGCGGCGGCTGGCAATGTTGGTGGCGATGCAGCGGTAATTTCCAGCATCCATCCGCTGCACCCCGTGTATCTGAAGAACACCGCTAGGCAGGACTGTGATTCTGGATGACAGATACGGCTTTTATCACTTACAATATTGAGCAGTTGCTTATCAACTTTTTTATTAACAACTGAAAATGGCTGAGAGTGGCAACACAGTATATTTCATATCCGGCTTCAAAAAATCTGCTGTAGAGTAATGATGTAAAAAAATGAATACCACAAAGTTAAACTGAAAACAACAGAGTGCTTACCTTTCAGTGGCAAGGGGTAATGTGACCCGATTGAGCTCCCAAGTGATGATGGGAGGAGGGTGGGCACTGATTTTGCAGGAAAACCTGGCGACTGAGCCTTCAGTCACCACTATGGACGTCGGCTGGATAGCAAAAGAGGAAATGCCTGCAGCAAAACAGAACAACAAAACAAAACAGACAACTTAAATTAAAGATTTTTCTATGTACGCAAAAATGTGTAACAAATTTGAATACATATGTAAAATGTTTTTTCCCTATCTCATAGTGTAGCAATCTTATACAGTGTCCCAATAAATCCCAATAAACAGATATAGAATTGAAACAATTAGTCGATTCATTAATTAGTTGGCGGGCTAAATAGCTGTTGGCAACTATTTTGACAACTGATTAATCACTTCAGTCATTTTTCAAGCAAAAATGCCAAACGTTTGCTGGTTACAGCTCCTCGAGTGGATGAATTTACTGCTATTCTTGTCTTTTCTTTGTCATACATCATTGTAAATTGCGCATCTTTTGGTTGGACTTTTGGCTGGACAAAACAAGTAATTTGAAAATGTAGCCTTGGGCTCTGTGGGATTGTATAGACTAAATGATTAATCCATTAATAAAAAATAATCAGCATATTAACTGATTATTAAAATAATTGTTAATTGCAGTCCTAAATAGATAGTTTACATCTTCGGACTTAAAGAGGTCTGAAAAATTTGTCAAATGTTCAAAATCACAAACATACCACTAAAGGTCATACTAAGAACAGGTGACCATTACCTTTCATGCTTGGCAATAAATACTTAATTGTAATGTTTTATAGTATTGCAATGACATTTATCAACTTCAGCACCATACTGAGGTTGGACATTTGCCAAAAGGCAATAAGGGGAATATTGGCCCAGATGTATGGCTTCTACTAACACAAAAAAAATTGTAGAGAATTCTTTTCTGCAACCAAGAGAGTATTCGTGTTTCTATTCCTAACATGCTGTCTTTTAACGATAATGTCTAATGAAACTCCTTTCCCTTGAGTTGTTTCTTTGTTGTGAAAACTGATGTTGTATTTCGTGCCATTTGTTGTGTCAAACCTTGCTGTGACATAATACTGCGGCACATTAGAAGTCCAAGCCACATGAAATCAGTAAAAAGCCATACAAAACTTCCAACAAAGTCAGGGTTACGAAGAAGCTCTGAAATCAGCAACGAAATATAATTAAGGATTTGAATCATTAATAATATAAAAATATATTTTAAGAAAGAAGTATTAGTATAAAATCTCTTGAATTCCATCATGGAATTTCTGAGTTACCACCCTCACTTTCTAAACATTTTTATGCATCTCAGACTTGCATCCATCTCAGTCTGATCCAGTGGATGTCAGAAACAGAGATGCCCATTACCTAAAGCTACAGACCTGCTGGGTGCTGCAGGAAGGTGATGACTGGAGTGGAACAGCTACATCCTGCGTGGATAGGGTTTCCCTGAAACTGAGCTGTTGTCAGCCACCAGCTGAGCAGCAAGAACGTGAATTACAATAAGGCCTTTTATAGTGAACCAAACAGCCAACAGAAGTGTATGCATTTTTATAATGATTTAAGTTGTTTTAGCTCTTTTTGTTAATAAATGCTCTCTTTGACAGTGGTTCCTACTGGGCCATAAAAGTCCTAAAAGCCACTAAGGTCACACACTGCTGTCCCATCCCCCTCTGTGCTCAAAAAGCTGCAGAAGCCTGAGATCAATCATTTGTTAAAAGAAATCAATTGCACTCCTGTTCTGATAGAGAGCAAATACTGAGACTACAAAAAAAAACCCCAAAACGCCCCCCACCCAAAAAAAAAAAAGTGAGCATCACAGCAAGCTGACATTAAATTCATTATCAAAAATATCTCAATTCTTCCAGGTACAGAGATATAGACAAATAAATAGACTGTAAAGGATTTTTCCAATGGACCAGAAAAATAAAGTTGAATAACTTTGTTTTCAACCAAATTCCATTATTTCAGTGGGTCCGTTTTAAGATGCCTGCTGTGAGGATGAAACTATCACCTCTTAAGCAATGGATAAACAAACACACTCTGATGCTCTTTAACCTCCGTGCACACATCCAGAGCTTCTTCTACTGCAGTGAGTCATCAGCACTCAGCAAAGAAGACAACAGAAAGGAGCAGGAAGCAGGGCATCATGTTACAACTACATCTGTCAGAAAAACATCCAAAAAAGTATCCAAAATGGTTTTATTCTGCCACAATCATTTGAAGATGCTGCCTGGAACCCACAAATTGATGTACAAATATGTGGACAACTTTAATATGAATAATGAAGAGCTATTTGACTTTTTCCTAAGTGAGCAAATAAACATGAAGCATACGTAAAACTTTGTTTATGACTTGCACAATGTCAACCCTAATCCTTTGTACAGAATTGGATATGAACATCTTTCTTATTATATTTTTCCACAGACATACAACATACAACACCATGCCGTCCTTAGCTTTCAAAAAAAGTCTGCAGGAAATCCCTGCACTGTCATAAATACACAGTAGTGTCTACAAGGGCCATGACTATGTGTAGGCAGTGTTGCCAGGTGTTCTGGTGCTAAACAGCAGTGGAGCTCTGACTGCCAACAGAAAAAAAAAAAAAAGTGAATTATGACTTTCATGACTTTTACACAACTAACAGCAGCATGCCCTCAAATCTAAATGAATCTAAAAGACTGTTTATTGAATTCATGGATGTTGTTTACTCCACTTCTGTTTTCCAGACTGTGAGGGAAAATCCCATCTATGTGACTGATATTGTTGTTGCTGGACAACAGACAAACTGACGTCAGGATCAGATCTTTTTGCCATGGATGCACACTCACACTCCCAACCCCCTATGTTAAAGCAGGCTCTTACAAAAATGCCATTAATGTGCTTAAGTGATATGACTGCAGGGCATGAGAGATGAGCTGCACTGATCCTCTGCCTCTCTACTTTGCCTTTCTGTTCAGTCAGATTATGCTGGATTGACAAACAGCAGGATAATCATTGATTATTGATAAACTACTAAGACAAGGTGGAAAATCTATAACTGCTTGGGTTTGTCAGGCATTGGCCAGAGCACTCCCAACTGAAAAAAGGAGGCTGACTTTCTGCTTTGTGCAATGATGTTTGCCAAGGGGCATCTAATGTGCAGATGATCAAGGCACACACATCAAGCTCTTTGTGATTTCCTTTAATTATATATATTTACTCATTCAGCCATCTATTCTTTGTGTGTTACTAAGGGAAAATGGCAAAAACGCTTTTAACTTTCACACTGAGTATGTGTTTTCCATTTCCTTTACTACACCAAAATATATAAATATAAAACCTTTGTTCTTATTTGGCTTAGCATTTTGGCAAACTCAAACTTAGAATAAATACCTCAGCCTATTCCCCAAAAGCATGAAGAAACAGTTCTGACCATCTGCCCTTCCCAGCAATCTCACCTCTCACCTCTGACCTCCAAAGATCCTGGCAAGCACCCAACACAGGCAGAGCCGTGCATGACCACCCTGAAACAGCACTGTTGCCCTGCAAACTGCCTAGATATCTCTCACATTGTTCTCCAGCTGTGAACGTTTTTAAATGTTGTTTTGTAATAATATCCTTTCCCGCTGTATCAATGACATCTGCCAGTTGCTGCTTTTACAAATAAAACAATACATGCAGTCCAGCTGCTGCAAGACTTTACACCACAGCCAGGATTGATCACAATATGATGAATTTAAAAGCTGCCTCAGCACAGGAGAGTCTAATTTTTCGCTTTCTGAATCAGCCCGATTTAATTCCAAAAAAGTTATAGCATATCACAATGTTAGAACTAAAGGCATGCTTGAGTTAAAGTGAGACGAATGTCCAGAGTTCCAAATTCACTGCTGAAGATATACAAACATGAGTCCATATGCCTTCTTGGTTTATTACAGTATGTTTTCCCTATGGTCCAAACTCAACCTGAGGAGCAAAGCTGTATTTGCTTCCCTTCAGCTTGCAACAGATGGGTGTGCTGATGCCAGCAGCTCCACAAACTGAAGGTCAGTGGAGAGGCCAGAACCAAACAAAGGTTCCCTTACAAATACAGGGAATCAGTTCATCCCTCTCTCCTCTGGTTACTGTGGTCAGCTTCTCAGCCAGGGAACAACACAGCATAACATACTTTACCTGTATGTTGTGAGCTATTAGAGCTACTGAAGAAACATTCTGGCAATTTCTTTTTGTGCTCAGATGTTGCACTGTAATGGATGCCTTTCAATCCTGCTTTTGGCATCAATCCCTCTGGGAATAATTTTGAAAGTCCATTTAACTCTATTTTTTTAACCAAAAATAACTATAACTTTCTTCCATTTCAAACTTACTAAGGGATATTAAAAAGACCAACAATCTATTTTTGTTTGTTTGGTCTTTTTAGTTGTGAAAATACTTTTACTGCTGTCAATTCAAATAACACTATGCAATGAGAAATTACACCTCCATCTTCAAATACTGATATGATTGACACAGTGGTTTGCACATCTCATAATAAACAATATGCACTTTCAATATCATACCTGAAACATATAGTTCTTATTTAGGTAGGGAAGCATGTGCTGTGTCAAATGCATCCTCAGTGACACTGCTATACTGGAACAACATATTATGAAACTGTTAAACAAGAATAGGTGCTGTTTTGCAAAATCGAAATGCAGGGTATAATTCTGGAATAAAACAAATTATTCCTCTACTGAAGAGATATAATCTCAGAAAACAGCCACATCCAAAGTTTTTATGTAAATTTCTAATAAGTAGAAACGTTTTCATTAACGTTGTCAGTGACGGTATATTCACCTTGACGTCGTTTCAACATTGTGGATGATAGAAGCAGTTTGTGTTCAGCTCCACAGCTATGGTGATAGCAATGATGCCCCCCAACCATTCCAAATCTAACCCACCCCCCCAGGGTCTCATATTTTAGGGGAGACATTAAAATTGATCATCCTCTCCTGATCCTGCAGGCAGCATGTTAAATAGATGGCCTTCAGCATCAGGGGGCCCATGAAAAACCTCCACCGAATTACTGAAAAACCTTCAGAAGTTGAACCCTTCTCATGGGTCCTATGAACTGGAGTGCACCACATGGTTATCTCAAAATTTTACATTTACTCAATCTACAACTCCTACTGAAAAACACTGCTATTTAATTGAGTGATGAGTCCTCTACAATGTTAAATGACTCCACTGAAGATTAATAAAAGGCTTGGGAAAAAAAGAGGGCTGATAAGCAAGAAGGAGAAGAATGCAATGCTGAAAAGCCCACATATCAATCACTAGCTGGTTGGCAGATGTGCTGCTGCTCCACACAGGCTGCAGGATAGTCAAGTGACCACTGGCCTGGCTAAACAAAGAACTATTCCCATGAGCAGCGTGACCTCTCAAAGCACCGTGCCAGTAGTGGGGGAGCGGTGTTGGAAGAGGCATTCATCCCCTCCTCCAATCCCTTATCTCTGCTACAAAGTTTTCCAATCATTCAACAGCAACCCTCCACTCCCCACAAACAGTGGCTTCATTGTCTTTAATCTCCAGATCAGAACATAAAGAAAGTCAATCTGTAAATAGCTGCATTCTGTTTTTACCGTTTGTCATGACATATTAGAAAAATAAGTTGATGGCAGATAACAAAATAAAACGTGTGTTAATACGACTGATGAGACGGAGAAATATGTTTATGAAAACAAAAGTAGACCCACTGATGACTATTGCAGCAACTTATAAAACTAGATTTTCCTCGTTGCCCTCCATCTATTTAACAATTTAAAGAAACCTTTGACCTCTAGGCCTGCCGTTCAAGGGAACCATGGTAACCTTTCGTGTCCAGCAGAGGAGAAAAACAAGATTCCAGGCTTTGAGCTGTCTCACTTAAGGGTATTTCATTCATTCACATCACAGCACACACTGTGCAAGGTTTACTTTCGTCTTATTGGGGTTTTCTAATTGTACCGAGCCAGTGCAGGTCAGATGGATTCCATAGCAACTTAAAATAAAGCTGTGTTCCTGACCTGAATGCCTATGGACACACGAGTGGGGTAAAATAAACTTTTTAGGTGAACTGCAGCATCTCCTTCAAATATCTTTGCTTTGGTAAAACCTGACATCTCTGGGAAACTTTCACCACCTGACAGTAACAAATTTATCATAACTGAGTCATCCACTGTTTTAATGCTTTATGTATGTGCGGTCACATGGTAAAAGGAGCCAAAAAAAGAGAGAGAGAGAGAGAAAAAAGAGCCAAATCAGGAGGAATCTCTCTACTCAAATCCCCATCAATCTGAGGTCTATTGACAAAAGTCACATGATAAGGTTCATGTGTCACATTCCTTTTCATCAGGGCCAAATCCCATCTCACCTTTGTGCTTTAGGAACCCACTGTTTAAGGTTACCCTCCATCACCATCACATTCCTCAAAGAACAACAAGCAGGTCCACAGCTTCAACATATGAGCATGGGATTAAAAAACTCACAAGGGATACCATTCCTGCACTTGAGGTATAAAACATCCCTATGATCGTTCTTACCTTTACTCACATCTTATAAAGAACTAGTCTACATGAAAGGAAATGGTAACATAACTGATAAAGAGGGATATCAATCTAGGGCTCTGGAGTGGAGGTACTGAGGGTACCCACATTATGAATTAACATATGAAAAGACCTAGACATAGTGACACTTAGCTCAAAGTGTTCAAAATAAACTCAGTTTCATGTACAGTCTTTCTCCAGTTAAAATACATCAAAGACAAAGGACACTAACATCTCACCGCTAGTCTGAGCAGACTTCAATGCAATAAGCAGGTCATACATGAGAGCCATGATGTTTAATGAGGACTGCCACCCTGACATTTCAATCAAAATGTAAACCTTTTTAACTTTTTAACTCTTTAACTTTTATAATTAATGTAATTAGCCTTGCTGTGATGAAAAGATCCAGCTGCTCTGTGAACTGATATCAGGACAAACAATTCCCACCAAAGATACCCTTTTCTTTTGCAAGCGCTGGGGGGCAATGTGGACAAAAACGGTGAGAGTGAAAAGCTTTTCACTCTTTCATCAGTGTAGTGAGGCAGAAAAGAATTGTGTGCAAAGCCTCCAACCCCTACTGACCTGGCAAGGCCTGCAATAAAGTTTGGTCATTTAGACACGCAGAGTAAGGCTGTAGTACTGGAAAACGGCAATTCACATTTGTGTGTGTGCGTATGTGTGTGTGCACACCACTTGCAACAACCCCCGCTGCTACCTCTGTGTCCTTCAACTGAGCATTTCTCAGGTATGTGCAAATTTTATGAGCTTCCAGATAGACCCTCAAGCATGTTTAAGTGCCATTTTAAAACAAACTAGTACAGCTTACTGTCAGCCTTTCTCACCTTTTAACTTCTATAAAACAAGTGAGCCACTCAATTAATTAATTAATCTCTATATACATTTAAATACCTGAAAATGTTGTTATGTAACTCACACCAAATTAACTCAATCTGTCCATAAACTCTCATTAAGCCAAAGTTCATCAACAGTTACTTCAAAAGTTTAAATAGAGCACATCATCAGAGTTAATTTTCAGGATGTCAGCATCACACTGGACGAGGAATGGACATCAGAGTAAAACAATCTTCTAGCATGGAACTAAATTGAAACAAGGATTGTAACCCCAGGACAAGACATGCAACAAAGCTATTTTCTGCCTCATTAAATTCAACGTAAAATTAAATTTCAGCATCTTGCTTGAAATGTTAAAAATGCATGTTTTGGTACAGTTGGGAATACATTGCATGCACTGCAATAGGGTTAACATACATTCTGCAAAAGGCACAGCAAGTTGCATGGCCTGTAGGGTAGGAGGAGGGGATATAAGGACCCAAAAGACTAACTCTGCCTGAAGCTTCTCTGCTCCCCCCCTTAAAATACGAGGCCAACTCGCACAGCACTGGATGAGAAAGCATTCCACAAGAACAATTCCTCAAGCGATCAGGGTGCAATAACATGAAAGCCCCGGCCTGTGAATAGGGGTCATCTGCTCTTTAGCATTGGAGAGCCGGTATCCTGGACAGCTCCTAACCTTTCAAATCTCCTACTCCTTCATTAACACACCAATGGGCATATTCTCCTTTCAAACATTATCTTTTTTTTGGGGCTACAACTTTGAAGACTTTCCTTCTTCCTGCTACCACCAAAGCTGTTCTGAATGCAATACTGAGCAGCAAAAAGGCAAATAAACAAAATAGCCAGCACTGATTAAATCTCTTTGGATGAGTCATGCAGGGGAATTTGAATATCATCTAGGGATGTTAACAAGAAAATGGTAGCCAAAAGCCAGACTACAGAGATTTGACTTTCCCCATCACCCTACATCACATCACATGGCCTCCACACTTTAACGTTTCCAATGTGATTCCAGCGTGATACTCACTTGCGATTGTAAGACGGGCTTTCTGGCTCAGGATTGCTCCATACTTGTTCTGAGCAAGGCACTGATAGAACCCTTCATCTGATTTGTCTCCTCTTCTGCTCTCCACTTCTGATATATAAAGGGAACCATTGAAAAGCAGGTACACCCGTTCATTCTCCACCACTTTTACTCCATTCTTCAGCCATCTGACGTCAATGGGAGCCTCTCCATGCGCCTGACAGTCCAAAATAACAGCTTCTTTCCGCATGACAGTGACATCATGGGGCTCCTTGATGAAAAATAACTCACTAAAGCATAAAACACCTGCAGAAAGACAGAGGAAAACACATGAGAAATGAAGGTGGTTCTCGGGATGGGGCCTTCTGTCAGGGCAGAGGAGCAGGGCACTGTAAAGAATCCAATAAAGAGTTTAAAGCATTTACACACTAGTCAAACTATTGATTTAAAGTGTTTAAAAGGTGAGTTTTAATTCAGTCTGCCTTTTCTTGTCCTGGAAATTACACACATTGAAGGATTTAGCTCAATATCCTCTAGGTGGGTATTTTCAGTATTTACAGTGTCAGATGGATACAAGTGTGACACGGATTAAAACATCCACCTAAGGTTGAGCATCGCATTTCAGGCTTGGAGGTGTTCCAGCAGGAGATCTACTCTCCTGTACAGCTTCATATAGTCTTTCTGCTCCACTTTAATCCAATTACTTGTGGCTCATAAAGTCACTAGCTGAAGGTGAAACAGTTGATCCTATTAGTCCCTTTAGTTTATATAGAAACCTGTTAACGAACTCTCGACATGAACTTTACACGAATGTTTCATTTATGTGACCTTTGAGGGCTGAATAGGGAGACACTGTGTCATTCCTAAAACTCCATAATTCATTATATCAGAACAGAGTATACTGCAGGTTCTTCACTTCTAATTCAAAGCAATAACATAACAACCTACAACTGCACAAATATTTTAGCCCCACAACAAGGATTTTCTCCCAAATCAAAGGAGGGGAACATGCCTGATGCCTGTCCACACCATAAATCTTTCTTGAGCCAATCACCAGCTCTACATTTGGTATGATATGTTTTGACTCTGTATCAGTAGATTGTTTTTGTTGGACAGACACACTGCTGATCCCGGTTTTGAGCTCTGTAATTGGATGATCCTGGTTAGAAGATCACCAAGTCACACTGTAGCAAAACACTTTGTAATACTTTATGATATAAATACTGTCCCTTTACTCTTGCCTGCTCTGCTGTAACTTCTCGTTTCAAACATCAATATGACCTCTAAATATCAAAAATACCTCACTAATTTTTGGACAACCGCAGCTTTTTTAAAATCGTTAACACCGTCTCTTTTTATATTTAGCTCTGTGTTAGAAAAGTATAGGACTGAAGTAGTTAGCTATAAAGACAACAACGATCTTTAAAACAGTCAGAGTTGGTTAAGATGTAGAGGTGAGTGAAACCACTGTTCAAAAACATTGTAACCGTTAACTTTTTATTATATACTGGATCTAACGGTTGCCGATGTACGTTAGAAGAAAAAAAAAAAAGGTTAAGTTTCAAAGTTGACTGACAGCTGAATTGGCTAAAACATGGCAGTTACTCAGTCGTGATAATTTTCGCTTTTCGTGTCGTTTGAATAAAATGATTTAACTTCGGGTTCATTTATTAGCAAATGCTGGGGTCACGACAGGTTATTCCGGTCGTAAACTTTCTGGGTTATTCGTCGTTTGAGGCTGGGTGATAGCTAAATGTTGACAAGTTGCCTCTCAGTAGCGTTCGGTCGGTCGAACCGTTGGCCGTGAAGTTTACAGGGGAGCTTTAAACTTAAACGTACACGTTTCGTTACTGATCTGCGGCGAGCTCCTGTTGAAGCGCCACAGTCAAACATTACGGACAGTCACAGTGATGTGCCCCACAGTTAGTCGGTGTTTTCACTCTCTCGCAAAATGTCAGTGAAAAAATGCGTCTTACCTGAGATTGGAAGAAAAACGACAAAGAACAGCAAACGCTGATATATTTTCCTTCTGACCGGCGCCATTTACATCAATTGTCCGTGCATGCTAGCTACTCTCTCATAGTTGTTTCCATGCAGATGAGCTGCGCTGCTACTGACGAGAAGGACCGGCGCTGAGGGCTGCAGGGGTGTAGTTTCCCTCCTCCTCTGGGATGGACGGTCGGTTCATCACGGCTCCGGGTCAGAGAGGAGCTTTCGGTCCAGCGCCCCCTGGCTGCAGGTCTCGGAGAGGCCAGCTCAGGCTTCAGCTCAGGCATCACATCAGGCTGTACACAACTTCTAGGGTGGTGGCAGTCTCTGCATCACACTGAATATACGGGAAAGTATCTATATCACAGCAATCTAGTACACGTAAGAGTTTTTCATATATGATTCTCCTTTAGGGGAAATAAGTATTGGCAGTAAAATGTACTGGAGTAAAAGCCAAGGTACTCATTCTTAAGACGGGCACTACGTTAATATACAGCATAAATAGTATATTAATGTCGAGGGAATGGCTGGATTGACCCTCTACAGGCCCCCCTGGCAAAAATTGTGTTGATGGGTCCCGACTGACCCCACTGTACATGGCAGCTTCATTATTTCCCCGGGCACCAAGAAACAGACCAGCAATGTAGAGCTGAAATGATTAGTTGATTAATCGGCTAGATGATTCACAGAAAAGTAACTGGCAAGAATTTCAATATTCAATTAATTCTTTGAGTCCTTTTTTTAAGCAGAAATGCCAGAAATTCACTGACACCAGTTTCTGTTTTTTTTCTCACAATTTTCTGACATTTTAGACACTGAACAATCAATCAGTCCATGAAGAAATTAACTGTCAGGTGTATTGATAATGTAAATAATTTTTGGGTTGCAGCCGTACAGTTCTCCGATGATAATACTATACAATACTACCTCTCCCAGGTCTTCTGTGTTTATTACTTGACACAGAAGAAATTGAAGCAATTCCAGAAACCACAACTTTACGACAAACGAGATCAATGTGTAATGAAACAGTTAAGGTTTTAAAACTAGATTTGGACACAGGGCTTCAAGATGCAGAAGTGGTCATAGTTGATAATCTGCTTCAGTGTTGCAAATTTCTGACGAATGTGCGATGAATCAAGTTATATAGACCCAAATGATTTGGAGTAAATCTGGGGCTTCTGAGCCCCTGGGTGTCTGTGGCCCCTGGGCAGTTGCCCACTTTACCCAGTTGGTAGCCCAGCCTTGGCTGAAAGTGTTCCAGCACTAGGTCTGACTACTTTATCATTCTTTGGGGCAGCACTCTTTGGGAGGTATTGTGTCATTTTTTTTGTGCATTTCTCATGTTGAACCTAAAATGCCCGTAAATTATCTGCAAAGAAACTAAAGCTGTCAGATGAGTGTAGTGAAGTAAAAAGTACAATATTTCCCTCTGAAACTAGTGGAGTAAAATGTCCCTTCCCATGGCCACTCTAACCATGAGAAAATTAGATGTGGGCTCCCACTACCCCCCTGTTTGTGGTTACGTGTTTAAACACAGATTTATTTAGGAATATGCAACAAACAAAGCCCATTTATAAGACAAAGTAGGTAGACAAGACAGGTAAAAATGCAGCATCCAGTCTGTCACAAGAATAATACCTTTTTTTTCCAAGTTTAAGTTGAACAGTCTTCCTTAATATACCCAATTTTTATAATTTAATTTGTCTGGAATATTAATACTGCATGCTTTGTATCAATAACTTTACTCTGCAGTTTTTCTGTGTAGTCTGGGCCTGACACCAATATCCTGACTGACCCACAATGAATGTTCTGTATATCTGGTAACAATGAGAGTTCTGCGCTACGATATTGTCATCTTGCTCGCTCCACCAAGAACCTTAACTTTTCCTTATCAATACAACTGAAGCTGTCTTGATGAGAGCAGATCCCTCAATATCAGAGACCAACTGCACATCAAATGGTCTCTACAGACTGGGGAAAAAAAATGTTAATGGAAATGAATTTGCCTCTTGTCCTTTAAAAATGGGTCCTGCAATTACGAGGAAGCAGTGAGGAGCAGGACAGCTGCTGTTTCAATGTCGATATTGATCCAATGTCCATCACTTATTGTGGAGAGAGATCAAACCCCGTCCCTCCCACGGTTACCCCCCCCCCCTGTGAACCTTTATTCAGCAGCAGGACCGCAGCACAGCTGTGATATCCACTTACACAGAAAATAAATAAGAAATTGTTGCAAAGTGCTGATTCAGTGACAGAAAAAAACTGCAGTCTTCAGTAAAGGTTTACACTGAAAAATGCAACAGAAATATTACTAATATTAACTGAATGTGTCATTGTTGCAATAGTTTAAAATGCTATTTATGTATTTTGGGAAAGTTTCTAAAATCTTGAGGAGCCTACGTTCAATGGTTCAAACTGCCTCAATGAATTTTGGATTTTAGCTGGGTGCTTTATGTTTGTTTCCCCAAAACAAATTCAGAAGAAAGGCGATAAAAGTGGAAGAAATCATTTTCGTCATCAAGATTTCTTCCTTTGGTTTTTAACACTGGAGTGCCATATTCTTTCTGAATTTGTTTTGGAGAAACAGATGCATAATTAGTTTTAATCTTGTAACTCAGGTATAACTTTGGTCAGATAACAAGTTACCCTAATTTAAAAATAAATAAATAAACGGAAACAGTTTCAAGTGTCTCTCCAATGACCATAACTGATAACCTATTTGTTACATTTCCCTGTTAAAGTGTTTGTACTGTATTACATAACCTAATGAGTAACCAGAGCCGCAGTTTAGTTTGCAAGCTCCTTTCTTACATAACTTGAGAAAGTCAGAGCCTGGCCTCATTCATGGTCAGCGAGGCTCTCCCCAGGGTATTTAATTAATCAAGAATTCAGCTCTGGCACCTGCCAATATGGCACAGTTTGTGGGTGGAGCGATGGTCGGCCTGCATGTGAGCTGGGGTCAAGCTCTGGGGCCAGATCAATGGAGTAAAAGTCATTATCAGGTTATGAATGTTGGTAAGGTTATGGGTAAAGGGGACCCAACCTTCCCAGTGCCTGCTGCCATTTGCTGAGGCCCGTGTCTTCCTGCTACCACACATGCCCATCCCCACTGACCCCAGAAGTGTCCAAAACGCCGGCCTCAATCGTGTGTAACCTCTCCACTGACCTGCTTGGACGGGAGGGGGTTTTCATGCCACAATGGGGGGTTGCGGAGAAATTAGGACTGTGGCTGTTCAGCTGAATCACACAAAAGGCTCCAAGCACAGAGATGTTGGTGAGTCTTCTCCACACGTTGCTCTTGTTAACTGCCAAGAGTGCATTTGAATGAACACCCCGTACTGTAGTTCAGCAAGCACGCAGGAAAGATTACAGATTAATATCTGACTAATCTTAATTAGCTTGAGATAAAGATAGTCAGACTGTGCTCTCAGTTCTGTTATGCAGTGAAATGTAGTTTCAAATAAATCCCACAATGAAACCCATGCAAGACAGACAACAGTTGGACGTAAAATAGTAGAATTCAAAGAGAAGAATCGATGTTTCCCTGCCAGTATGATTTGAAACAAACCAGTTTTGTTTTTCAGAAGCTGAAATGTAAGTTGATGCCCCTAAGGAAGAATGCCATGTGTTTCATCTCCCCCATCTGGAGCCATCCAGTACTACACACCCCTACATCTACTGTATATGAAGCATATTTTCGTACAAGCTGCACATGAATATGGTTTGATCATACAGACATACTACATCTATCTAAATAGTTAGGAATTTAGAGATTATTCTGAAATAATGAAAGCAAGATATCAGTATTAATGGTCAAAAATAAAATGCCAGATGATATTCATTACATTAAAATCCTGAAATGACCATTGACATTTTTTTCTCTATTGTTTTGATGCATTGTTAGAAACAGAAGCCTAGTTTTGAGAACTTGTGTAACAAACACCAAAACTGTGTCTGCATCTGACAAACAAGCAAAAATATGTTCCAAAAGGTATTCTCAAGTCCTCATATGATCATCAAAATCTGCAACAAATCATAAGTTCAAACCTGCAGTCATGTAGTGGGAAAAAAACAAAAAACAAAAAATAAAATCAACAAAATATGGACAATGTGTGTTTGTAAAATTTTCACAGTGAAAAAGGAGGCAAGACCGAACAATCTTGGGTGGGTTCGGAAACACTGAACTGTTGCACCGCAGGTTGCTGGAACTACACACTGTCCAATATATCATACTACAAAGATGGATGACTATTGTACCTCCATAGATTTTCCCACATTACATCATCACAGCTGCTCTTCCTTCTCTCTTTGCTTCTTTTTTTTTTTCTTTAGCAAACACCGTGTGACCCACCTGGTGTACCCAGGCCGTTGCATTTGCTTGCATTTTCATGCAGCACAGAAAACTGACACCACTGTGAATAATGTGTCGTTGTTCTGCTAACATGATTTGTAAAGTGAGAAGTGTTTTTAGTAATCTGGCTGACATCAGAGAATTGATTTGTATTATCCAGATACTAGGTTTGAATGGTTGTTTCCAACATCTCGAGATCTTTGATAGAGTTCAGGGAACATCCTGAGGACAGCCCCTATACTCCAAATGATCTGACTGGATCCACTTGAAATATGTATGGATCAGCTCACCACTGTGCAGAAAATGCACAGAGGATCAAATTAAGTACAGTTAAACCCCGCACGGAGCCATTTTGAATATGTGATCAGTCAAGGATAAAATTAGGCAAAATTAGAATTAGTGGATACACTACAGATACCTGCAAAGAGTACAGGTGTATTTTGAAGGAAACTTTAGTAGAAGGTTTTCAGACAGAAAGAAAAAATGAGCAAAGAGGAAGAAGAAAACATAGGAAACAAAGCCCAACAAAATATATATGAATTTTTCTGAAGTCTTATTTAAGGCAATCGCATCAACTTGAACTTGTGTACAGTTTACTGGGACTTTTAAAATCCAATCATATCAACTGTTATTGTGTAATTGCTGAATGTCCACTGGACAATAAAAAAAAGTCCTGGTGAAATGAGGAGGTTGTGGGCCTGGTGTCACCTTTAACACGGTGAACCTCATGGTGAGCAAACTGACAAATGAAAAGCTCTTTTAGGAAGATAAGGGTGCCAATCTGTCACCATCTCATTTCAAACAATATTTATAGCAACTGCTAATGGCTTCAAGAAATAAAGTAAAGGGTTGTTGACTCAATTGATTTTAAATATGCAAGAATTGATTCTTCGGATTATTGGGGGCAGCAGAGATCAGGATGTAAAAAAATGCAGACATGTTGAGAGGAAATGGAGAAAGGGGCAGATGCTTCTTGCTTGTAATTAAACACCGATGTTCCAGCTTTAAAATCAATTAAATTGTAATGACTTCTTACGGTTTAACATGAATTTCCTCTAACTGTTGACTAATGATTCATATAATACCTTGTCTTGATGGTATTGAACGCTCAATATCATGAATTAAGTGAACTGAGGTATGGATGGACTTTGGATCCATTGTCATATGAATATTTAACAATGTTTCATAGCTGATTTGATCGGAAAGAAAGCAAGAAAGAAAGAAAAGATGACTACCTCTCACTGAGGACTCTTGAAACTGGACTCTGGTTCCAGATTATGCCTGAGCCCCTCCTGCCAGGGGACCCCGGCACCAGCACGCTGGAAACACCAGGTCACCGCAAGGACCTGCAAGGGCTGAACAGTGCCTCAGACAGGACCTGAGCCCCCAGGCCACACCAGGAGTTTGGAGCTCAGTGGCACCAACTGGTGGCCTCCACTGACAGCCGCATGTCAGTGGGCTGATGGGCTATATTGTCTTTCATTATCCGTTTATACACCTGCTTCCACTCATGGGTGCCAACAGGACGTGTTATAATTGCTTACGAACTACATTTTAATGCGTGATAAGTCTTTTTTTTTTTTTCAATGTTTATATATACTGCTTATAATTACTAAATAGGGAAGTTAAAATAAAGTGTGACAGAGAACTGTGTAAAAGGAACCGAAAAAATCATTAAAAGTTAAGTGAATGCATTTTAAGATGTGTACCCAGTTGGCAGAAGTGCATCAAATCAATGGAGAAAAACTGCAGTAAGAATGAAAAAGGAAATGCACATTGGCGAAAAAACCTGAACACTGCAGCAGCTGAAGAAGTGGGAAAGTTAGACAGGAAAACACTGGGTAATTGTTTTTATAATTTTTTTATTCTTCAAATAAGTTTATATTCTATTTGGTGTGCTATAGGTCATCAAATTGGGATTTAACAGTTACAGTTCATTTCACCATTTTAACTGTTGTATATATGCTGCACGTATGTTGTTGTAATGCACTTATAGGTGTTATAATTACATTCCATAATTACAAAATTTGATATCAGAAATGAAGTGTTTATCTATTCAATATTCTTCAGTAGAGAACAATACATATATAACAGTACTTCCATTTAAAGATTAGAACATCAATAAACACAATCAAATTCTACAATATAGTACAAATGAAGGCCTCGGTATTCAATTGTAAATATCAGTGAAAGAAGAGAATGTGCTTATTTTCAGCAATGTTCACATGTAAACATTTTAACACGTGCACTTGAAGCATAGGATCATGTTTTTGAAGAGTGATTTAAGCAGTCTGCAGGTGACAGATTGGCAAAGATTCAGACAGTTCAGAAGTAAGACTCATTGATATTAACAAAGTGCTTCACTTTATAAAATCATAGGTATAAAATAGTGTTGTCAGAGACAAGAACCAGCCCACGATACCTTCCTTTATCAACAACCTGTAAACATGGCAGGCACTGTAAACACACGTTTTACCATTCAGAAAATGTCAAAACTACTGCTTAAGAACAGTTACTTTCTTAGAAAGGTATTACAAGTGATTACCCATTTTGAAAACAATGATCTGTACACATTTTGACAACCGACAAAACAAATTTTAACGTTGTACTCTTAAAAATAGAGCACTGAGCTGCAATTAGACACCCATGATGAGTAGAAGAAAACAAAACGATATCACTCATTGATAAAAGGCAACAAGACATGTTTAACATAGGGTATAAGGTCTTTCAGTCTGAGAAGGTTTCTGTGAACTACTGCCCAGAGAATATAACGTGAATATGTACATTTATTTATTTTTCTGATACATAAACAGTCATTGTTGAACTTGAGACTGAGAAGTGACTGATCATAAATGAAAAACAAAAAAGGATGCATAATGTAGAGGCGCACCAATAACCTTTTTTTTTTTTTTTTTACTTTAACAGTTTTAACAACAGTTTCTTTATCAGTTTGTAGAAGGCAAAGTTATATTTGTATGTACACTATATTTATGTTATATCTGAGAAACTCAAAAATCAAGTGATATTCAGTTATGTTATATCAGTATGTACAATTATGCATAGTATTTCAGTACAATTTAACACTGCACGTAGTCTTTCACTTCTTTCAATCTGTGGACTACACAGATACAAACTACAGTAAAATTAGTTCAGCCTTTTACTGGTCCTGGTATTAGTACATCACTACTATAATGCTTAATTGATACACTTTGTTTAAGTGTAGTCGCTCAAACGTGTATATACCCTGCACATTTTCTGCTACAAATGCTTTTGAGGTGCATGTATTTTGGATTTCCTGCATCAATGTTTCTAATACACTGGAATGAAAAAATGTGTAATCATGTAAAGAATTTAAATGATAGGAAAAATGGGAGCAAAAACATCTTCACATCTGTTTTATTTAGGTTGAATTACCAATTTATATTCATGCTTTGTTGTCTCAAACATCATATACATCTGGAATAAACTTGTTGTGACCTCCATCTTTTAATTTCAAACCTCGGGTGGCATTTTCTTACAGCTGAGCCAACGTTGTGTTTAAAGGGATTTTGGACTGTTCACTTCAGTTTAATTATGGAGTTGAGTAGTTCTGGAAAGGAGACTTGGGCTGTAAGTCTTATTAAGGCGTCGAGTGCTAATACTATCTTTATATCAAGCTGAACTTGGTGGCTTCACCACAGTGTGCTTGACTATTCTAACCCATGGTCCAACTTCACACCCCTAACATGTAGTCATGTAGCGAAAGGGACTAGTTAATGGTTTTCCAAGAGAAGCAACATAACTACATCAAGTCTCACAAGTACCTGATGTGAGAAGCTGAGCATTATGTGTTTCTGAGGCAATTCAGCCCGAATGAAACTAATGTTTTTTTTAAAGTCAGATGTTTTTAAGCTTTACATACACATTAATTTCTGCAATATGGTCATTTCACAGAATCATATTCTTTAAATATTTGAGCATTTTAGCAGAACAAATAAAAGTGAATACACTTTTGAGCGACTCACAAGAAAGAATCAAATGATAAGAAAACCTGATTTGTAAACATTACAACACGTGGAGTGATTAAATACATCCTTCTGTCTAGATTTAAAGTCCTTTCTCCACACGTGCCAACAGAGGACCAAAGGGAGGTTTGTGTGAGTGTCCTTCATCTGTCACACAGCTGGCAAAGTTAAGACCCGAGTCTGACACACAGCTTGTTTCTCTTATCAACGTCACCAGAGCATGCTGCTTCGCTTTATTCTGATGGCAGCAAATATCAGTTCAGCTCATTTCCTGCACTCGGTTAATCCACCCCGTCGAAGCCTTGTGCATTCTCAATAGCAATGTGAAGTTTCTCTCTCAGTTCCTCAAAGGACTCATAAGGAGGAAGGTCCAGCCGGTTGAAGCTTTAGGAAGTAAAAGTAAAGACAAGGAGTGAATCAAGGTTAAAATCACATACAAGCAGGAATCATCGAATCATGCATTCGTTGGAATCAGGTCTTCGCAATTTTTAAATACTGAGATGGGTCATGGGGTGATGACTGTAGTCAGTTCTCAAATGGCAGAGTGAGAGCTATGACTGTATCGAGCCACCAGGGGGTTTCAACTCACTGTGCTGAATTAAATATTATTTTTCACTAGTCCTTTTTTATCAGTTAGTCTTTATCACAGTCACACAAAACTTCAGTGTGGGCTGAGGTCAAGAAAGCAGAGGGCATTCTTGTTCAATGTCGTGTGTCAATCAGGGTTGATGTAGAACTCTACAGTAATGTTGCCATATTCTTTCTCCTGCTAAAGCTCCTGAAGCCCCCAAACACATATTTTCTGATATGCAAAGATTATCAATAAGATATGGAACTTGTGCACACAAGATAAAAAAAAATAAATACATTTTAGAAACTCTGTACATTGTAGCCACATGACAGTAACATGATAGTAATTGTGAGTGTTCCCTGGAGTTGTGATAAAAGCTGAACTGAAGTTTCAGCTCTCACTACAAACCTTACTGCTAAACAGAACCAATCTGCTTTAGCCTTTTTAAATGTCCGCACACACTTTCGATATATTTGAAAATGGTCTAGATTACATTACTAAACCTAACTGTGTTAGATGTTATGGGAAAAAAAAAAATCACAGTGAAGTGCTCACCATGTGTGGGCTCGGGGGAGTTTATCACGTGTTCCCCACTGCTCAATGGTGAACAGCTGTGGTCCGTTAGACCCTGGCAAATAAAACCATCAAACATCAGACAAACGCACGCAACATAATTTCAACTGGAATTCATTTACCAGAAACAAAACAAAGTTCAAGCCACCTGTAAACTGAAAAAAACTTGTATAGAGAGAAAACATGTGATGCTCAGTGGACAATGAGGCAAAGATAGTCACTCATTTCAACACAAAAGTAAAGATGAAAATAATTATTTGTGCTCAGCGGATTAGTGGAAAGAAGAGTGGACAATCTAGAGCAAAACACAGAAATAAAAATAACGCAGTCGGTAGAAATACAAAACGCAACGGATCAGCTCACCATAGAGTTCAGCAAAGCCATTCATTGGGACTCTGGATGTTCCTGTCACAAACTGTAAGAGCCGGATTCGCTTTTCCGCATCCATCAGCAGCACTGTCTATTACGACACAACAGAAAACATACAAATAAATAACTTCTTAAAGGAGGTAAAACACAGACAGGTCCATGTCATCCAGCTCCAGCTTATTGGCTCCAGGCACGGAAAGTTGTCTTACTTTCCAAAACCACTGGATAACCACATGGTTGGAGCAGTAGCTGTTCTTGTACTTGGTGTTCTCTCTCCAGTCATTCACATCCACATCTCCAAGACCACACATGAGCAGCTGTGGAGTGAAAGAGGGCAGGTAGACGAATCATTATTCATCTCTCTGGAATGAATGTGATCCATTTCAGCACATCAGATCAACCGAAAACTCACCTCGAGCTCATTCTCATCAAAGATCTTGATCACATCTTGTGGTATCAACTCAAAGAATCCCTAAAACACAAAAATGCGCCGGGTTTGTATTCATTTTTTTGTAAAAAAAAGTCTTTGACAGCTGTGCAGATGTTGACTATGTTGCAAAAAATGTATCCAATAAACTGTTACCTCCTTGAAAGCAGTCATCTGCTTCTGTATCCTGTTCACAAACCTCCACTGCATCACCAGACTATCAAACACAAAACAGTAGATTAGCATCAAACCATAATTTAACAGTTCAAAGATGAAAGAAAGTGTTTTTTTCTTTAACAGAGGAGCTCTGTTGCGTACTGGATGTATTCCTTCTTGTTTTCATTAGTGACGACAATGTCAGTGCCCCCCGGCTTCAGTTCATGCTGGTGAGTCTGAAAAGGAGGAATCGGACGTGTCATATCAATGAACACAGAAAACCACTTATCACAAAGTGAAAAATATTGAGTCAAAGACAAGTTGTTGAGAAAACCTGTCCAAAAAGCTCTTCGTCAATGGTGAACCTCAAATCCAAGTCTGTTGGGTCATTCTCCAAAATCCACATCAAAGAGTTGAAATATTCACTGTCCTGAAAATATAATAATAATAATAATAATAATAATAATAATAATAATAATAATAATATTTGTATAGCTCCTTTCAAAAAAATTTTACAAAATTTTTTTTATAAAAAGGAAAAAAAAACTAAAAGGATCCATCAAACTAAAAAACTGAATAAAAATGGAGAAAATACCCCAGATAAAGATAAAATGAATTAAAACCATAACTAAAACTATTTGTAAAAAAATCTAATAAAATGCTTTTTAAAAGGATGCGTTTTAAGAAATGATTTTAAGAAGATGTTACTGAAACTGGCAATTGTATCAAAATGAAAATGATCCAGATCATCTGTAATTTGAGGATCCTGATACAAGGTGTCACCTTATCTATAGTCTGTTGAAAAAAGTGATACTCACAACAGACTCCATGTCCTGGAGGGTGATTGGCTTCTGCAGCATCATCTTGTAGAAAGGCCGAATGAAGAAAGCTTTGAAGACAATAAACAAAGACGTCAGGATCTATAAAAGGATCTGCGTTTTGCTATAAAATAAGAAAATAAGAAATTTTCATAAACACTCACCATCGAGCAGTTTTCCATGATAAACAGCCATGCCTGCCACGCGGCCGATGAACTTGAAGTAGGACAGGTGGTCCTCGTTACATAAACCTGAGTTAGGGTTGATCTGCAGTGTGTAGTTGTCCCTGAAAGAAGAATCACATCATAAATAACAAGACAGCACTTCCAAGAGCAAATATTCTTTAAGTAGCTGTGCCAGTCCCTGACTTAAGATAATTAGAGCTCTTTTATTTAATTTCTATTGCTACTGACATGACCTGAAGTCTGTCTTTTCATTGACGCCAGTAGCATTAACTGAACCAAGAAGAAGCTGATTCCTGTTCATTTTCCATATCACAGTTATACGGTTTTCCAGACTGCATTTGTAGGTTTTGACAGTGAAAGAGAGAAAGGGACAGTGTTTGAGGCTTGCACTGTGTAAATGAAAATTAAATCTTCCCAACAACAAACATCACATGGAGTTTGTGACTGCACAAAATGAGCAGGTATACAATATATCTATCTGCGGCTGGTAATTTTGCATATTTCTTTCAGATCAGTACAGGGGCCCTGGATGCCGAACGTCTGTCCTGAATGTCTTTCATAGACTGTTCCTAAATATCAGTAAGAGCACCGGCACATTTTCTTCTACATTTGAGTGGGCCGTCAGGGAGGAGGATGCTTGCGCTACCTCTCATTGCCTAAATCTTTATTTTTACAGCTAGGTGACATCAATCAGTCATATATCAGCTAAAACAATAGTGAAAAACAAAAACAACAACAGCAACAAAATACAATGACGCACAACTTGGTCATCAAATGTATAAGACTGTTAGAGAAGATTTAAGACAGAGACAATGTTTGGACTCACGTGGCAGAATACTCGAACAGTCCGTAGTATGGGTTGAACATCTCCTTGGACATGAGGAAGAACCACTCCCTGGCCACACCGCCGTAGTCCAGTCCTTTCTCACCCTCAAACTCCAACCACAGTCGTGCCTTCAGCAGGTCTGCCCTCTTAACTGAGAGGATGCGTCGATACGAGTCCTCCAGCACGGCGTTTCGCCTCAGCTTCATCTCAAAGCGGTTTGGGATATCAGCCTACATTAAAATGCATTGAGGTCATTAAGAAGAGAGTTTACAATCACCCTCCAATTAAATAAACACAGCATATTGCGTTTATTTAACTAATATCAGAAGTAAAAGCAATGCCAATTTTTAAAAGAGCAATCCACAAATTCAAATATTTGCAAAGTCAACAATCTTGTAAACAGCAGTAGTCCTTTGAAGACACTCACTGGTTTCTTCAGCTTCTTCCGGAAGTAGTCATACTTCTGTTTATAATCTCTGGAATAAGGCACAGCCTATAATAAACAAAACAAAACATGTTCAGTGACAAGAAAATCAATCTTACCCTTGTGACCTACACTGTGGTCAATGATAAATATTTACAGGAAACCTGTATCCGCCAAGTACAATCTATACTCACTGGTCCAGTTATAGCTGGGTTCTGTAATCTGGGATCATCCCATTGTGTGGTCTTGGTGTCTATGCAATAAAATACATCAGAGGGACATTATTAAGGGGACACATTCATTATCACGTGAGTCCAAGATGTGTTTTTTAGTAGGTCATACACACTGTGATCTATGTAGAATACCCTCCCGTCAGTGTGGACTCTCTCCTCCCAACCAGGCTATGGATGAAGAAAATAAAGTGGATTTAGACTATTGAATACAACAGGCAGAACTCTCAGGAACTAACACAGAGCACATTAAGGCACTAAGACTTTCGCCTGAGATCTAAAGCCTAAAGTTGATAAATGCTTTTCAATTGACTGCTTACTGATTTTCTGTAACTGATGAACTTACCGGTAGAGGGCCGAGATCAGCAGGGTCAAGCGAGGTTCTCCTCCTCACGTGCACAGGAATCTTTAGCCTGGGATCTTCCTGTACAGAAGAAATACAAGACAGGGTTTGCTTCAGTGAAAACAGGGAAAGCTCACTTAAGAAATAGTCGTGGAGATACTTACTGATGGGGACTCTGTTTTCACATCTTTTTCAAGTTGAGTTAAGTTAACTGAGACCCTTTCTTATTGCGGAGATAAGCTATTGCCTTTGCATTTCTACACCTAAGAGGGTTGCCACCGCTTGGAACTAAAGGTACACTAGAAGCCCCTCTCGTCTGCTGCTTTCTCACCCATGTAGTCGTCTTTGTGTTGTGGTCGATGAAAAAGGGTCTTCCACTGGGAGCGCTGCGAACCTCCCAACCAGCTGGCAAGAAGCCAGATTCATATGTGGCCTCGGGGCTTGGGGTGTGCTCAGGAGACACCTCGGGGGACACAGTCAGTTGGGATGGTGCTGGGCTTTGGGATGAACCTGCACCACCACCCTGTGGTGCTGTTACCTCTGAGGTTTTCTGTCACACACACACACACACACACACACACACACACACACACACACACACACACACCACAAATACACCAAGGTTTTAGATTTATAAGGGACAAACAAAATAGCAAACAGTGTTTTTTTATGAATTCAGTTTTAATCTGAAGGAATTACGTTATAATAATTGCCATGCAAAGTGTCAGTATACATCAGCATAAATCAGAAAGCCCACTGTGTACCTGAATGAGGGGTCGCGTCCATGTTGTGGCTCGTATGTTGTGGTTGACATAGTAGCGTCTTCCTTTACTGTCCCGCTTCTCCTCCCAGCCTGGAGGCAGCCCAGCTGAGGTTGGAAGCAGCTATTGAATGACATAAAAATTGAATACAGTGATCGATACTGAAAACCTCAAGCTCATTAAGTTCCACAATATCCAACAAAGAAAAATAGAACCTCACGAAAACTATTATCTAATTTCCACACCACAGGAGGTGATAGATAGAACATACCTCTGAATCATGAACACTGACGTCTGTACACTAAGAAAGCAGCATTCTGATGAAAGACAGCTTTGGTAAATTTAGGAAGAAGTGATTTCTAAGAGAGAGTGAAATACTCACCACAGGATTGACAGGATGTTCCTCTCCAGCTGAAGTTTGGGCGCTTCCTCTGAGACTGGAACGGCTTGAATTACTAGCATGATCCTGAAGCAGAGGGAGAGATGTCAAAGACAACAATCATCACTTGGCCGTTAATGTGTATATACTTTCCACCTCTCTCCCTCTCTCCATGAAAGCTCATGGTTCATATTAATCTCATTATGGCTCTCTCCTCCTCGGACTTTTGGTAACCAGAACCTTATGCTGCACACAACATGACTCACCGTCTGGGAGGTGCGCTGCTCGCCAGCTGTGGCCCCTGAAACTTGCATGCTTCTCAGCTCGCCGCAGAACGCGTACAACTCCGCAGGCGTGTGGGGTGGAGGTGATGTGAGCTGGTTACTGCTGTGGTACAAGGTGGACTCGTCCTCTGTAATGATCTCCCAGCTCTAGAATATGAGAGAGAAGAGACCTTGGGATGCTAATCCATTACCATATAATACTCGACATCTATTCTTCTACACACATTGTAAAAAATGCAGGCAGGTCTCAACTGGGCAAGCAGGACACAAAAAAAGGCATGCAAATGCAAATTTGTCAAAAAAAAGTTCAACTTACCTCGGGAGACTCTCGTGTGGTGTTTTCATCGTGGTCTGAGATTTGTCTGCGTGTAATGAAGGCATGCTCCACCTCTACATTATTGTTCTGTCTTCTTTGCATCTCCAAATCACTGTCCCTATTTAGGGGAGACACACAAACACACACACACACACACACACACACACACACACACACACACACACACACACACACACACACACACACACACACACACACACACACACACTCACTATCACTACTGCCCTAACAAAGAGAATTTGATTTACCTTTTGCTGGGAAGATGGGAGAAGTCTTACTGCACTGTGGGTCGTTGCCACTGTGTGGTTCTGCTCTCATGATTGACAAAGTAGATTCTTCCTAGGTTGTCCTGCCGCTCCTCCCAGCCAGGGGGAAGAGGAGGCAGCACCTGGCTTCGTCTGGGACCTGACATGTTTTGAGCCTCCAGAAGCTCCCAACCAGGCTGCACAACATAAAAAAAAAAAAAAAAAATTCAAAAGAGTGGACACAGGCCGGACGGAGACAATATCCTAATGCCAGCTGTTTAATTGCACACACCAAAGAAGAGTTGGCGACTATAAGGGAATTCACTGGCTAGGATGAGGACTTGAGCTCTGAGTTGGCGGAAACGCATTCTGAAGAAATCATCAGCACATTTTGCAGAGGCCAGTGACACACAGTAGGTAAAATATGAGCTGGACTCATGGACTTTGTGTTTGAGCCAAGACTAAAGAGAAAATCCATGTTCTAAAAGAGCTCGTATTACTGCTACGAGCTTCGATTGTTTAAAATGTTGTCTATGGTGAAAAATATGACAACGTGGCTTTTTATTATGATATTTCGTCATCTAAATAACCCCAGGTCGCATTTTTGTGCTTCGCAAAAATGGCTGTACCCAGTCAAAACATGGATTTCCCGGAAAACACTGTAGCTACAAAACCTCATACTGGATCATCTAAAGTGCGGGACTATTTTAGACAGAGACCCGAGCTCCGCAAATTGTAAGTGGCTCATCACAGCAGTACAATCGCTACGCACGGTCACTTGAAGCGAGAGCATCTCGGAATACTTTGATTGAGATGCAGTGACAGTGAGATAGGACCGTTTTATTCACTCCCACCCCCAAACATGATATATTAGGATTATTTACAGGCGGAACAAGTAATTTATGCACCGCTGCTGATATGGTAATGCAACATTACACCATGCGTCATCTTACGCTGTTATTCAGCCGTTGTATATTTTCTGTTTCCTTTAACAGCCATGTATAAGTGCGACAATGGCTTAAACTAACGTCATTTGTTTCAATGTTTTTCCTTTCTAATGCAAAAATACATTTACCAGTGATTTTCATACTGCATATTAATCCAGTGATGAAATAAATCAATTTAAAGTTCTTTAGTAAAAATACTCATTCTCCAGTTCCTCCAGTTTGCCTGCCATAAATCCTCCCTTCATGAAGGTTATAATGTTTAGTTTTTATTGAATCTGTTCAATAAGAGGATGTTGATGTATTGTAATGCTCAATTTGGAGTCTATAATTTGTGGTGTTGTTGAACTGTAGAGTGTAATGGTACACCTCTCAGTAAAGCAGTTCAACAATACCACAAATTACTGCCTCCAAAAGGACCATTACAATAAATCGACATCCTCTTAAAGGAATCAATAAAAACTGAACATTATAACCCTCATGAAGGCAGGATTTATTGCTGGCCTTTTGTATTACATTTCATTAGTTTTATCTAGGTGTACCTGATAAATTGCCAAGTGAGTGAATGTGTCACAGCAATCCTTTTGAATTTGTGGTCCAGTATTTTCTGATCAGGTATCTGACATATGCGGTCGTTTATTATTATTAATATCATAAAACAGGATGATAATTAGATGAATGAATAAAATATTTAAATATTAATGAGATAATGGGTGTGTTTTGAACGGGCACTGCACTAGTTAGCGAAACTTACATCCATGTCCTCAGTCTGATCTGCCGTTTCCTCCTCTGAACCAGATGTTTTTGGCAGGTAGGTCATTTTGAGACGTAGATGACCTTTGACTCTGGACTTGTGGCTGTGTGACAAACAGAAGAATTTTTTTGGACAAGCAAGAAATAAATACTGCCAGGAATATTTAAAAAAGAAATGTGAACTGTGGCCTATCATTTCTCCTGCAAATAAACAAATGTAAAAATGGAATGCAAAACAGGGAAGGACAACAGATTAATCAACCATGACATCATGCCAACCTTCGTGGGTGAAGCAGAAAATCCTTGAATGTGTATGGCCTTTCTGTATTAGGATTTTCTGTCTGAGAAAGAAACAAAATGATAAAAGGAAATCTTTAATGCTTCAACACATTTGGAGCTGCATAACTAAATCTACTGCTGGGCACTGTATCATAACAAAGCATATTTAAAGATACCTTTACATGAAACGATGATGACAGTGTACCATGACGTCTAATTTGTGGATGTTGTATTTATAATAAAACAAAAGCAGGGATATAACATAAACATGACAGAGCGTGTTTCCAAAACTATGGACAATGATGTGGAACAGACACTAGAATAAGGGTGCACATGTTAATATTTACATGGTGACATGGGTGAAACCGAGGTCAAGAGCTCGCAGAGTAAAAGCTACAGCAAAAACAAAATACGCTCAACCTGCATGAGTTCAAACAAGTCAAAGACATCGATATGCAAAGAACAAGTATATCTTGCAACCAAGGACTCACCGGTATCTGATTTAAGGGGACATCCACCTGTCCCAGAAAGTCATCACGTGTCTGATAGAGAGAGAGAGAGAGAGAGAGAGAGAGAGAGAGAGAGAGAGAGAGAGAGAGAGAGATTTTAAAGTATGGAGAACCACTGCGATATCCACATAGGAGCATAGAGTGTGTTTGTTTCTCACAGTGATTTCATGAAAATTTCGTGAAATTTGTCTGCCACACTTCTTTTGTCACATGACAGTTCCTGTAGCAAACTACCTTTAATTATTACATTTGAAAAAACTGCACCATTTTCCTACTTGAAAGAGTGACAGTCATTTGGTTTGATATATTTCTATATAAATTTAGTATGTTGCCTTGATAGGAATGTATTTATCAGCCCACAATGAATGTCCGCACTGTGTTATTGCTAGAGATACTGCGACCATTATAATGTAGCGCTTGTCAGATAAATTGTCTTTGCTTTGAACACTTTACACATTCACTGCATGCCTTTATCGCAGCCATTGCAGCCTCGAAGGCAGAAAGCTGGAGGATAACACGCTGCACTTTGGGAGCCAGCTTTGCGACCAAATTAACACCCCGGCAGGTCAGACTGTGTTTACGTGAACAAATATAGACGGAGGCCTCCTTCGTCCTGCCCTTGCGCTTCTAAGAGTGCAACCAAGAAAAGCGGTTTGATTAGCACAGTCGTCACTGGGGGTCTTGGAATGATTTTTTATTTTTATATATATGACAGATTGCAATTATGTTAATCTAGGAATTAGATCCATTATTGACTTATGTGCACATTACTTGTCAATTAATCGATTAATAATTTGATCTACACAATGTAAGAAAATAACAAAAATGACAAAATGCAGTTTCCCAAAGCCCTAGATGATGCCATTAAATTTCTTATTTTGTCCCAAAACAGCCCAAAACCTAAAATTATCCAGTTTCCGATCAAGTCAAAGCAAAGAAAGGCAGCAAATCCTCTAAACGGAGAGACTGGAACTAGAGATTTTTTGGTATTTTAACTTAACGCTTAAATCGACTATCAAAATAGTAATCGACTATTGCACTGCCTTTGACTGAATCTAAATGATTCATGAACCATCTTGCCGTCCCATCTTGTATTTATGACTCGGTTCATAACTTTTTAAATTTCCTTTATAAATGCGTATATTCTCTTTTAATTTGCATTTTAATTATTTTTATGCTTTTTTCTTTCTTTTTAAAATGTTTTTAATGCATTATGTAAAGTTCTTAGAATTACCTTCATATTTGTTATTATGATTCTTTGTTTCCTTGACAGTTAGGTTTTCTAAAATATTGATGATTAAGGAGATCAGTGCTCAGTGTCATTAATGTTGGTTTTATTTATTTACACACCACAGTCCACAAGATATTAAGAAAGTCAACCTTTGTGTATCTTCTGGTATTCTTTACATGTGGCCCCTACATCAGCCACTGTAATGGAGATTTACTAGAATGTATGAGTGTGTACAGTATACACAGTAGTTGTGGTTTCATATCGATCACTGTCATGCACTATTTCCCACCCTGTTGTATTTATGAAGACAACAGGTGATGCGAGTAGCGAGGAAAATGAAGAGCTTCTAGAAATCTAAAGAAATTAAAAAGCCTCATGTCAACTGACCGACACATTAGACTTAATGCAAAGTTGAAGGACATTTTTGAACTTCAGTGTCCTGCCCCACATATGTCTGCAGGAGTAACTTCATAGTATGATATTGTTTCTCAGGTCTCTTTAACTCAATAAATCAAGTACATATCTTGGAGCCCAAGCTTCACTCACCAGTGTTAAGAAATAATGTGCCTTTGGTCAATGATAAATTACTATGTATGCGCACATAGTATCAAGGAAGGTAACATTATCATTTTAGTGTCACATTTACATCAGGTGTCACATTCATCAGATCTACCTTAATCTAAGACCACAGTATATTTGATCTTACACTTAACCCTGGACATGTCACCCACTAATCCTGTAGCTTGCGACAATATTAATCAATATCCGTAGCCCTTCATAATATTTAAGACTCAAATGTTCAGAGGCCGCACCGTGCAGTCACAGACTAATTGGACAACTGATCCCACCGTTAAATAAAAACTCAACTCAGTGTTTCATAAACAGAAATGGATAAGCAGTTACAGGCTAACGCTGATGGCTGTCCCTGCTGATTTCAAAAGGTGACAAGGTCATACATATAACTGTAACAAACAGGATTTACTCTTGAGTGAAACTGTGTCTTTCCTTCAAAACTTCCTGGATCGTAGGGCGATGTGAGGCCAAGCTTAACAAAGAGCAAGTGTATGCTTTGGACTCATGAAAAGACTGCCCAAGATAAACAGATAAAAGTTCATTCAGAGCAATCCTGAAGGTTCATGTGACACTAAATGCGACTCAGTTTAGCATGTGGCATTAAACAGTGCTGACCACATACTGTGTGAGGCTGTGGCAAACAGCTACAGACACACGTTTTGGTATCTGTGGAGAAAGCTCAGTGATATCCATCTTAGCTTGGCAACGACAAACTACTTCTGACAGGTGGACAGCAGCTTGTGAAACCTAAACTTCTGAAGAGCTACACAGCTAATGTTATTGGAGCAGGCAAACAAAGTGTATGGTGATCCGTAAAACAAGTGAAAGCAAGTTATATTTTGGTAAAGACAACTGAGAGGCAATTGAGAGCTGACTCATGAGACCGCCGGAGTTGTAAGGACTGTGCTGATTTCCGTAAAAATGGGTTGCTGCCACTGTAAGAGACAGCCACTCTATGTCTGATGGCCTGCACTATGGATTTGTTTTGCTGAGGGAGAATGTATAAACAAAGCATATTTATTTTAACTCCAAAAGGAAGAGAGCAAGGTCATGTTTTTCCTGACTGCTGGCTGTATTCCCGCGCTTAAACCGTTTAAAGCCTAAAAGTTAAGCTTGGTGTTGAGCATGTGGGGGGAAAAGGAACATTTTGGTTGTGGTCTTTTGATAATGGGCGAGTGATCCCTCTAAACCAAGTTTTTACTTTTGAAGAAATTTCAGTTCCAACATTAACAAGGAAGTGCAGCCATTCACTCCCACCACAAACACTGCAGCAGTTAAATAAAACTAAACTATCAAATGAATATCTGCTTGACTGGATAAAGAACCAAATTATGCCTTCATTCACTTATGACTTTGGGTAGTTCAAAACACAACAGAGAGATTTCTTTAACATTTTCAACTTACTTGTGTAACGTGGTCATACCTGGTTGTTTATTAACTCATGACACGGTAAATGGGGTTATGAGGGCACTGCAGATAAGAACGGCAGACCTGAAATTTTTCATAAAAATTTCCTTTGTGGGATTTTTTTTTTTTTTTTTTTTACACACCACAGCCAGCTGCATCACAACTGACACATCCGGCTAAATAGTTTGAAAGCCTTTTCATTGTTTCTGAAGTAGTATTTGAAAAAAAATCTAAATAGACCAGCGAAAAACCACATTACTCCTGCTGATATCAACAAATGATGTCACCTTTAGCCTATATAGGTCTAGGGATAGGTAGAATTTGTTTTGTTTTTTAAATTTTCATCTCACAAAATTATTATCTTTCATTCATTATACTGTTCATTTTTTCAAGTAGATAGATTAATCATTGTGGTTGGATTGTTTGTACGCATGAGGTGATCCATTTTACTGCTGCTGTAGAAGGAAAGTAATTTGTGAGTATGTGGCTAATTTAACCACATTAAGTAAATAAAATCAGTACTTTTTAAAAAATGCTTTAATTTGTAGAATAAGAGAAATACTTAAGACCTTTATATGTTTTTAGAAATTTCCTAGTTATTTGAATTATGATGTACTTTTTGATAAGAGTCACCTTAAGATTGTGAATTACACTGTTGTTGCTCCACTGTGAATGCACATGGTCCAAATGTAAACAAAGGTGTGTAGTATTTGATCCAGACTTCTAAGTAGTAAATGTGTGATGTGACACTTGAATAAATATGCATGAAGGAGTATGAACATGAAAGTTAAAGTGCAAAATACAAGTGCAACATACATGATACTTGCTTACATCAGTCACCAGTGATATTTTAGGGGCATTTTAAAGGATGAAAACAATAATATAGATTTACAAATGCAAATTTAGATATTTAAAAAGTAAGTGGACTGGCTAATTACTGGAGGAGACCTTCTTACTTGACAACCTGCTAAATGCAGGGGAGAGGCTGACACCTGATATTTCAAAAACACTGCCAGGCAGGGGGACCCAAAGGGAAGGGAACACACCACCCTTTTACTGGGAAAGGCTCAGGCTCCTGTCCTGCCTAAATTATATTACCCCCAACACACACACACACACACACACACACACACACACACACACACACACACACACACACACACACACACACACACACACACACACACACACACAATGTCCACAGATGGCTGGCATGACTGTGCGCTGCTCTAGTATCATGCTGTTAAATTTGAATCCACGGGACTGGGCAGTGCTACAGACCACCAGACTATCTGGAGTCAGGAGGAATATTTCAGAGGCTTCTTTATTTATATCAGCAAGGGGCACTGCTTTTCTCACCACTAAAATTAGCTCGGGTAAATACTTAAGACGATTACTCATAGCGCTAACAGAATAATAAAAAATGGAGAACTATTCTAAAGTCAAGAATGAGTTAACACACCAACAGATGAACAGACTTACAAGATGAAAGACGGGCAACTTTTTCTCCTCATTCAGGCTTTTCTTGGAAACCAATATACAAATGGATTTACTGTAATGTAACTGAATATCTCTGAGTATTTGTCCACATTGGGCTTGCTTGTTAATTGCATGATTTGGCTGTGGTCGATCTTCTCGGTTACTAAAAGTCGCTCTAGCTTGTGGTGAGCTAATGGCTGACCCTGTGTAAACAGAGCTTTAAGGATTTGAATGGAGATAGCAGTGAAGGAGAGCAGCATTATCACAGCATATTAATCAATATTGAAAAATATCTAAGCCGAAGATTCAAAATTTAGCATAGAGCCTACATCAATGATTTATTATTTGCATTATTCATGACAGTCAAGTGGCGTCGTCTGAACAGTCAAACCAAAGCAGTACGGAATCTACTTGAACCAGTTAAACAACATTATATGTGACTCCACCTTGTTCCTCCATAGGGCCTTTATGTGTCGTGTATATTTAAAAAAAAAAAAAAAGGTCATTGTTAAGTTTCAGGCATTCTGGCGCATTCCTGATTGTCAGGGAGCATCAATTAATTCCAATTAAAAAACTTAAAACTCACCTTGGTGTTTTGACCTGGGCTCATTGGTGTATTATTCCCTTTGTGGCTTGTGCTTACATTAGTAACAGAGCTTGGCAACTTAGCTGGGCAGCCAGAAGACAAATGAATGTACACATGTGGGGAGCAGGGGCTACTGAGTTTTGGATTCGAAACGTGACATGAAATTCCAGTGTTAGGGTAGGGCACCTCCAGGGAAAAGCTCCTTTGTATGGTACGATGACAGGGGTTTTCCTCAGCCCTTTCCTGGCTTTTTCCATATGAACAGACCTTATGGTTTTTCTCTGATGGTTTAGTTGAGGAGAACAAGCAAGCAGAGGTACTACGATACAGTTTCTTGTGAGGTTCATGTTCACCCTCAGGGTGTGCGGCTGGGTTAGGAGCCTCAGGATATTCCACATTGACTGTAGCTGTAGTTGTGGCTTCCTTCCCGGACATTATTGGTTTCTGGTGGGCAAAGTGCAGCAGCACACTGCTAGAGTGACGATTCGTTCTGTCTGGAGTTGATGACAGTTCCATTACTTTACACCTGTCCTCCATTTTACATTTTGGTTCATCTTGTAAAGGAATATTGAATTGCACCATGTGTTTAGTGTCCCTGAACTCTGCTGAACAGCTTCCTTTTAGGAGACGATGGCCACTTGCTGCCGTGGTGGTGGACCCTTCGCAAGTCGCTTCCTCATCATCTTGTGGGAATTCACTGGCAGGTGTCTGAAGAGATGACTGATGAGACCCACTCGCTGGTGGGAGAGCAGGTAAAGCCACCGGACTTACTGGGGAAGCAGGTGGGGTGCTGCAGGGGCTCTTCGGAAATATAACCAAGGAGGAGCACCGTCTCAGCGGGACCTTGGACTTGCAGCAATGTAAACTCCTGTCCTGGGTGGTCCTGTGCTTTTCTGGAGCCTCTGGCTCAAAGATGCTGTTGCTGCTACAGTACCCGGCATCGCTGGCCATGCTGCTGCTGCATGAGCCTCCGTCAGAGCCAGTACCCGCTCCTCCTTCACTAACTCCCTGGTCTCCATCCTCTATACTGCCATCCAGCTCACCACTGAGTTTACCACAGGGCTGCAGCGAGATCTGCAGAATGCTCTTCTTATTACATCCTCCAATGTTAACCCTGGGCATCAATACTGAAGAGTACCGATGTAAATTACCATAGTCTGGTGACAGAGGAGTCACCTTCAAGTGTACAGAACTGTGCGCCAGACTCTCTGCGGGGCTACGAGCTGACACACCGACTCCACTCTCCGCACCATGACTGCTAAGGCTGTCTGACAGAGGGTCAGTGTTGCTTCTCCTTGACGCAAAATGCAAGCGGAGCCGACGTGCCATTCGTTTAACTCTCTAATCCCTGCAGCGCCAGTGAGAGCTGCATGATCAAACTTGGTGGTAGGAAAAAAGTCAAGCAAAGCAACTGCTCCGAGCCCGGCTCTGTGATCACAATCATTAGCGGCTGTACATTGCCAAAATAGCTCTAGTGACAACTTACATTCCTCTCCAGGCTGATCTCAGCTTTTAGTCAGAGGAGCTCAGTGGTTGTGTTTGGAGACATGACCCAAACATACGACCTTTGAAACTAGAGCATTGCCAGAGGTTAGCCCCTTTAGGGAGCTTAAATCCTGTACAGAAAACAAAATTACACTAAAACCTAAAAGGACAGAGTTTCCACTGTTGATTTGCTTATTAGCTTTAGCTCAGCTGCTAGTTAACTGTACAATCTGAGTTCCAGTCAGTTTAATAAATAAAACCTTATGTCTCTTCGAGCTGCCTCACTCCTGTTTACCCCTTTGAAAAAAAAACAAAACAACAACAATATGGTAGCTCTTTACGTTTACATCTTAGACTGAAGCTCTGGCAAACGATTACATCTGCCTCAGGCCACTCACTCATGACTCTACTTCCTGCTGCAGCTCTGCTTCTGAAGTTTCTGCTGCTCTGTGCCCCCATAAATATTTTTACCCACTGGTATTGAATTACAGGAAATGAAAGGAAATGACTTTCAACATAATTCTGAATCAAACTAAGGACTGGGTTGGAAAATAGCGTAACACAATAAAACCTCCATAGCCTGTTAAAATATGTAGGTGACTGATTGTAAAATGCAAAAGTCATCAAACTTAGTTCATGCAAAGGTACAACTAAAGCCATAAAATGCTTTTTTTCCTCTTTTTTTTTTTTTTTTTGCTTTTTAGTGACAGAAACTTTGTTACATGTCCCGTAGAGAGAAATAGCTGTTTAACACACCATATCCCTTACTATCGAAAAAGAAGGTAAAATGAGAAAGAACTGTGACTGCTTTGACAGTGACATGACACCTGTTATATGACACCTCATGTAACAGTCAGTGCTGGTCTGATTTCCTCTCCATGGCTGTTGACAGTCCTGTTTATTAATGGCAACCTATTGTGAGCCAGGCTGATCTATTTCAGGACATTACTCTGTATCCAAATCAGCTTCATTATAATGTTTAATAGTAAGAGAAACATCCAGGATAAAAACATGATTCACCAAAGGACACATCACTTCTGCACTGGACCTCATTTGCTTCTTTTTTAAACCAATATGACAAATTGCCAGGGAACCTCGTGACTGGACATTAATCACTCATCTGGCCAAAAGCAGGTTTAACTGATGGTGGTGTGTAAGACATAAGATAAGATTGGTGACGCACACTACAGAGTTATGCCTAGTCATACAGTATGCTGTAATATGCCAATAATAAGGCAAAGCTGCCTGTAATATAGACATGAGGTTGGCACCCAAATGAACACTCTGCCCAAAAGAAACACTGAAGGACAGGCTATATTTAATACACTCTTTAGAGAACGTGTTTGAATGTCATTGCAAACTGTGTCAGTTGGGTGGGGTTAGAGTAGGGATTGGACATGAAAGACAGGGGATGGCTCTGTCAATCAGCAGGTACACATGTAAAGAGGCTAACAAGTTGTAAGTGTATGTGTTATTATTGATTATTTACTATTAAAAACTGTCTTGTGTTTAAACATGCATGTGATTAAATGATTAACAGATGCCTCATGTTTTGTTGTAATTAAACTATATCCAGAAGCAGCTTATTAATGATCTATTCAGCTCAGAAATCATGACAGATTTCTCTCGCTTACATGATAGTACATAAGCTGCTTTTATCAATAATAACTATCAATATTGATATATTGATATCAGTGATGATGGCCCTGGTATTACTTGGAAATGGACTGAGACCAAATTTTGTGGTATTGCCCACCCCTACAAAAGACCATCTTGAAAAAGTAAATGGCTATCTGAATTGATAATGATCTGTACACAGTACAAGACAGACAACTCTCTATGGATACTGAACTGTAGCAAGAAATAATTGAGTTTCCCAACATTATATGTACATACGTATCCTGTTATTAGCAGTTGGTTTCAGTTTAACACTGTGTTGCTAGCAGCAACCAATACAGACACAGGTCTATGGCAGTTTAACTGACATTGTTACATGCAGACTGTGTCCGAAATCTCTATTTACCAGATAATGCACTACATTTACCGTCCGCCATTTTATTTGAGTTCCGAAGTGCGAGTGGTGTTTTCCCTATTCTGTATTCCCATTTTAAAATTTTCCACTTTATGATGTCCTCAGTGTTACCTAACATAGACAAAGAGGACTCTCCCAGTTAAATAATTTATTACGAACCTACAGGTTTGTGTTATGTCCACCAGTTTCAATTTTGTTTTTGAGAAATCATGTTTTGTTTGTAATTTTGGAATGGTGGATGGTTCTAAATACTACAATACCCATGAGCCTTTGGCAAATCAAAATGCTAGGTAATCCAAAACGCTATGTCACTGGAGTTGTTGTTAAAACTGACCCAGCAAATTAAAAGTAAACTGATTGTAAAATCAGTTCTCAACAGCATAATCTTTAGTTTGTTGTACAGTGTATATTCAGAACATAGTATAGCTATGGGTATATTTTTTTGTATTCTTTTCTATTTATTTTTAAACTTTATTTATACTTATACTTATTTATCTATCCATCTATCCGTCTTCTACTCGATTGGATGTTTCTTGCCGAAATACACCACTGGAGTCGTAGTTAAATTCTCCCCCGTAACTTTTACGTACACAAGCTTGTACCTTGAACTTTTTAATCAAAGAACCCGATATTTTGTAAAGTAGTTGTTGATCATTTCGACTGGTTATTTAACTGAGAGAGTTTCACGCTGATCTAAGCCGGAGAAGTGCTCCAACTGAAAAAAAGAAAAGGGACTTTTACTTCCAGAACCAGGAGCACCTCAAATAATTCCTCCTACGTTGCAACTCTATTCTGACTGTTTGAATTTTTCCACTATACAGTAATGGGACGAAAAAAGTAGTGTCCATGGCATGTAGACTATGTAACAATCTCACAATGTAACACTATGCTTTTTATAGACGATGATGTGTGACTAAAAAGCCGTAAGTGATGACGCAAAATGATGACAATAACTAAATGTCCGAGTCTCAATTTACTGCTCACTACAGTGTAAACTATAGTGTTTATTATATAGAAAGAAGTGAATGAGTGAACGAGGGGGTGATTTTGGACACACCTCTAGTGTTTTGTCAGATCTCTTTCAAAGCAAATATTGACAAGACTCCTTTATCTACTCCCCACATGACCTTATTGGAGCATTATCTGCACGTACTGTATTACAGCTGTTTTGTGATTTGGTAGAATTGAATTTTTCCATAATCAGCTTACTGCTAACCAAGTTAGCCGCTACTAGCTATCTGGAGCTAATGCGTTTGCTAATGCATCATTCTCAGTAACTAAGTGTGGAATTATTGTTGGGATAACCGTTAAAAATTTGACTCTATTTACTTTTACTTTTGTGGACTACATATGTATGTTTACTAGATTAAGTATGTTTACTAGATTAATTACTGTGTTGTACTTCCTATGGGTGTTGTACTTCCTATGGCTTCCTAAGGGTAATATTAATCTTGATCCTTCACTGGTGTTTCACTTTGTTTCTTCCTGAAATGAAGCAAAATGTAACTAATTTGGCACCTGGTCTATACTTACATGAGTCCGGTTTCCTTGTTACTGTTCTGATTCATTTTACCATACTTGTGGTCTAACTCTTGTTTATGGTATCTCATCGTTTTCTGATTTGTGATCACTATAGCTGAATTTTTTGTCCTCTACTGTTTTCACATTTTCACAAATGTGAAAACAGTAAAAATTTCAAAAGGCATTCCAGTGTCTACAACCTTTATTGGAAGCGTGTTTAGCTAACCGCATAGCTGAAGAATACATCTAAATATCATTACACTGAACAAAGCCTGAAGATATGTATATGCCTAATCCTATTTTAAAGCAGGATTTAGCAGCCTGATCACAATCACCTGTAATTCAGAGGATATTCTGGCAGTCTGAGGACAGGTCTGACCACCAGCATAAGTCTGGACCAGGTCTTTTTTTTCTTTACTTTTTCTTTTTCTTTTCTTTTAAAAAATAAACAGAAAGCAGTGTTTGGTTTGCAAAACACAATTTCTTCTATTCCCTTTAGACTCCAGCAGTCTGTAAAACCTTCCTCCTGAATCTGTTTGTGTAGTTGGTTGCACAACAGCTCTTTATCATATACAGTGTTTTCCCTGTCTATATTGACATTTAAAATATGTGATTACAGGAAAAGTAAGGGAGACTACAGAAAGTTATCTACTTAACTTTTCTCCACTGACGGGGCTACACACAGTCGGTTGCTCTGCCAAGTGTCAGCCTGTGACGAACTTGTTCATTCTCGTCCTGCTCTCTCTTTCACCTATATATTGTTTTAATGCAGCCTTTTTTTTTCCTGTTTTTGTTGTCAGACAACTGAAGTAGTGATTTAATTGCGGCCCAGGAACACTACATGTTAACTAGTAGGGATTCTGGAGCTGCCTCACTGTGTTGATAAAATCCTTATTTTATGGTCCCGACATCATCTGACATCGTTGTGGTGTTAGAGGAAGAACCATGGGGTTATCAAAAAAAAAAAAAGAATATAAATGAGAAATTCCATCGAGCACTACCATTAATTTTCAAGATACACTACTGGTCAAAAGATTTAGAACTCCTCAATTTTTCCAGTTGTTACTAAAATTTACGTAGTGAATGTGTCAGTGAACTCTGAAATTAAAGGACAGAACAAATAAAGAATAAATATGTTTAAATAAAAGAATCATGGAATCTTAAATCCTAAATTTAAATAAAATTTTTGACTCATTCAGCAACCAAACACACTTGTGATGTTCATTCTAAAATGGAAATGAAACATTTTTGGGAAAGCTTGCCCCAACACTGTCAAGTTCCTACAAATGTGTTGCACTTGCAGGTATACAAGTACTTTCACTTTTTCTGTCCAGTTCTCCCCAAACCAGCTCGATGGGGTTTAAGTCTGGACACTGTGCTCGTCTTCCACCAAGTGAAGCCACCGTCTAGTTCTGTCCTTCTAATGTTTTGGGTCATTATCTTGCTGTAGGATGAAGCCCTGACCAACCAGTCTGTCTTCCTTTGTCAATTACATTTTCCTCACCATTCTGACAGCAACATACAGCTCTACTTCAGTAAAAACTGGAAAAAACGAGGTGTTCTTAAACTTCTGACCGGCAGCGTATATCGTCATGAAACAAAGTGTTGGTTGAGAAAAACTCATAATGACACTTGGTGAGAGGTCAAATAGTGGATCACAAAAATTGGTAGGATTTATCATTTGTGACCATCAATTATACAATGAACAGCACATTTCATATCTTATAAGGAAGAGGGCCAATCCAGCCAGTTTCATTCTCAGACAATGCTGCTAGCAAGACAAAAGTGAACATGTTTCCTTCCTTCTCTGTACATTTCTCTGTGTCAGCGGTGACACACATACAAAGAAACACACTCCATGGCTGGCACACCCTCCAATTTACCACAAAATCAACCTGAAGCATGAAGAGGAAGACATCGGTGAGTCACGCCCGGGTTTCTTTTACCATGTGACTGTAAACCTATGTTGTCATGACAAGTTCTAGAAACATTCAGCCAAACTAAAACTAACAAACACAGTGAAGAAGGAGTTAATTTTATTCTGACTATATGTACATGTGCTGTTTATGTGTGGACTACATTTCAATTCATTTTTTTATTGGGATCTACTGAGGGGGACTGTAGATGAAAATCGAACCAGAGCTAAATCTTGTGGAACAGGTCAAAGCGCAACTCTTCAATCCTGTACACGCTCCTTTATAAATTAACCAAGAAGAAAACAGAATCTCAAAGAAACAAAAAACTACAATGACAATGATAAGAAACTTAACAGCTGAGAGAGTTGGGAAAAAAACAATCACATGACTTTGTTTTCGAATCACCGCATTGTTTGTTCTGTGCAGAACCTCTTAGAAATGTGACATATTGTGCTTAAATAATTGGGTCTTTAAAAACAAATGGTTACAAATGTATGTCTGACACATAGCTGTGCTCTGACTTGTCTCTTCTGAGAACATAATTTGCTGCTTCTTGTTATAATCCCTTACGAAGACTTTACCAGTACGACAGGTTGAAAAACATCCCCAAACACATTTTAACTGCAGAGCTCGTAAAAGAAAAACACCAGTCCCAAAACATCAGCTTATGGAATAAATTCAGCACTGATTGTGCTCCCTCCTCTTTGAACTATTTTTGCTTGTTTGCCTGACCACAATTATTTAGACCTCTTGTTCAGTTGAGCACACCTCCCTACAGTTTTGAGCACATTAGCATACAATAAATTCATTATAACCTAAAAACTACTAAAAACACAAAAGACTACAAAATAGCTCAAAAGAAAACTTGATCACAGAAAATGCGAACACACGCGCACACACACACACACACACAGACACACACACACACACACACCACTTTTGGAGCCCGCTCTTTCTGTTTGTGTGTGTGTGTGTGTGTGTGTGTGTGTGTGTGTGTGAAATGAAAATGCGAAAATCATTCACTAAATTTCATTAACCCATATTCAAAATGCCTGTAGGGAGTGAGGTAATATTTAGTGTGGTTAAACTTGGGACTTTGGGGCTGTCATGGATGGCCCAAAATGTGTCTGTATTACATACAGGTAGCTCAGTTAGAAGCAAGTCTCAGACAGTGGTGGTGCTGTCACTGTGGTCTGGCTGCTCAGGTGCTTACCATGCTGGTATTACACACAGGAACCCTATGCCTTTGTGTCATAACAGAAACTAATTCTCAACCTATCTCTACACATAATATCTCTATCATCTACAGTACATCGGCACCCAATGTGATATACTACTCTTTTAATGTCAATCTACATGTGTAAGCGACAGGCATTAGGATGTCCTGAAGGCAGCCAGATTGGCCCATATTTACAGCTCTGAATAATAGAGTATTTCAGTTTTCCAACAATATCACACATATCATGGCAAAATAGGGGCGGTTGTATCTTTGACAGACAGACAAACCAAAGTTGACCTTGCACTGACTGGAGGATACCCTTATCTACAGAAATGTGACACTTTCCCTTGTTTGGCAGTCACGGTGTTTTATGGTATACACACATTAGGGTACGAAAAAAGACTATGATTTTATATTAAAATATTTGTTTGCAGCTGTAATTTGATGAAAGCCACTCTGCACAACATCTGCACATCTGACTTTAAATTTCTACACCTTTGTGAGACTATTATCACCATTAAAACTATCAACTAAGATATGTCCCGCCATGGCGAAGAAGGTCTGATTTCTACTACTTCTGTCATTATCAGACATGTTTACAAGCCAGTCTACAGAGCCAGGTTATCCAGGTTAACCTTAAGGTTATCCGCCTTTTAAGAATATTTCTGGATTTGTTCACGTACATTAGGAAACAGACATGAACCATATTTGTATTTGATCTAGAGCTGCAACAATTAGTTGATTAATGAAATAGTCGATAGAAAATTGTGCACAACTATTTTGAGAAATTATTAATGGTTTGTCATTTTTCAAGCAAAAAAAAAATGTATATTATATATGTGTATATATGTGTGTGTGTGTGTGTGTGTGTGTACATATATATACGTATATGTGTGTGTGTGTGTGTGTGTGTGTGTGTGTGTGTGTGTGTGTGTGTGAGGATTTGCAGCTATTCTCTGTCTTATGTGAAGACAATAAATCAGAGAATCTTTTTTATTACACTCCTGGTTGAACAAAACATCTTCTGGGCTACAGAAACCAGCGTTTCTTACTATTTTCTGACATGTTCTACAATAAAACGATTTATCTAAAAATATTAAGCTGCAGATTGATTGATAACAGTATCATTAGTTGCAGCGTTCATGGTATCCAGCTTTTTGTGAAGTAAAAAAAGGAAAGAAAAAAAAAGACAGAACTTGAGCAATTCAGAGGAAAAAAAGGCCAACAAAACAAGCTACAACATTAAGTTTTCAGTATAATCAAAATTATACTCAAAAAGGTTGAATTTAACCAAATAACTTACCAGGCGGTTCTCATCAAACACCTCCAACAGCAGACGATGCTTCCTAGGATTAACCTAAAACATAACATAGACTATAAAGCCAAAACGCAGAAGTACTGGGTTCAACATCGAGCCATGGTTGACACAGCCAACAACATGACTTTTAGGATTTCATGGTTAAATATGATCAAGTACATAGTAAATTAACCCAGGTTCCTGCTATGAAATGCCACAAATGATCTCCTAAAACATAAACTACACATAAGGGTTAATATTCACACAACACAAGAGATAAATGCATTTTAAAATATTTATTGTTATTTACTTTAAGTTTCACTTACGCTGAAAAAGAATTCTTCATTCCATTTTGGGTCTAGTGTCTTCAAGTAACATGAGATGGGAAATAAAAATTAAACCAAAATAAAATATCCACAAGTCCACATATAAAACAAGTTTAACTGCAAATGCAGACATTCACTTACCTTTTTTATTGTTTTAGTCTGAAGACTTGTGATTTCTCCACTGACGGGGTCATAGAGGGACAGTCTTGTATATGGATCACTGCAAGAAAAAGAGACACATATTTAGATTCGGGTATGGTGTAGATACATCTAGAAAGATTTCAACTTTGATGTCCACTTTCTACTCTCTGTGTATTAGTGGTTTGTGTGGTTCATCTGCCACGAGTCTCTACTTTATGTCTAAGGGAAGAAAAACACTTTACATCATCGTCTGATCAGATCAGACACTGCATTCAGACCTGAGAAACATTAAGATAATGGTCCCAGCTACTCTATGCTCAACACAAAGCTGACTCCAATCGCTATTTTATAATGGTTTGAGGCATTGCAACATGTATTAAAACCACATCCATCAATGACATCACATTATCCATTACCTAGACTCAATGCCATGTTAGGCCTGCAGCAATCTTGTGCCATTTGAAATGCATTTAGTGAATAGTGTTAGATTGATACTATTACAGCAATTTTGGTTGTAACATGAACGATTGAACAAACAGTACACATAAAGGGAACAACCAACAAAATCAACTTTTCATAAACTCTTAATTAGATTGTGATTTGAGGTTATAAGGAGGTTTTTTAAATGGCTTTTAATCGAGAATTTCAAAGAAAACTAAAAGTAGAACTAAAATAATAAACTGCAAATTTGGAGAACTGTTTTTAGCATTTTTTTTTTTTTTTTTAAATGGTACAATTGCCCAACAAGTTGACACTATGCTGTAGACTAACCTATTAAGCATTTATTACCAATTCCTGCTCGTAGAGGAGGTGCCAGTGTCTTTATATTCAGATTCCTGTTTAGGCTGATGGTGCATTTCATTTGTGGCGCTATTGATTTTGATTCCTTTTTTTTTTTTTTTTTTAGAATTAAGGATTTTCTTTTCTTTTAATTGCAACTGCTGTTGCGAATGTTGCGAAAACAGTAAAAAAAATTATTCTGAGCCTTTAAACCCCCAACACTTCTGAGATACTCAAACTAGAATTTAAAATAAATAAAAACTTAACAAGAACCAGACATCTGTAGAAATATAATTAACATTAATAACGGGGAGTTTAAATTTGTCTTTTTTGCTAAGATTACAGAACTACACTCTGTGTAGCAGTTTAGAGGATGCAATTTTAGCAAGTTCTGATTGTCCAGCTTTACTAAAGATTGAAGAAAGGCCACTACATATGCACAGGGAGAAGGTGATGTTGATTTTACTGACAATGATAAACACAGCATGGCATGACCTACAAAATTTATCATCAACAATTGTTTTTTCAAAATTAATGACTAAGACTATCAAACAAACAAACAAACAAACAAACAAACAAATAGTTAGTTGCAGCCCTAATTAAAAGATATACAATACTAGTAAGCGTTAAGTTTCTCCAACTTACCTGGCTCCAAGAATATCTTTTTTGGCCAGTCCAATTCCAGCTATGACTTTCACTTTTAGGAGTCTGGATTCATCCTGAAATAAATAAATATACATACATACATACATACATAATGAGTTTATGAACATAAAAATCACTAACCAAACAACACACTGACACTCATCAAGGAAGATGGAAGAAAATTACATAATAAAAATCTATACAGTTAGCTTCACAAGTATTTGGACAGTGACACAATTTACGTAAGTTTGCCTCTGTACATCACCAAAATGGATCTGAAACAAAGCCATCAAGATGTGATTTGAAGATGTGAAGTGTAGACTTTCAGTTTTACCTCAAGGGACTTAGCAAAAATATTGCATTAACCATTTTACGCCAAATTACAGCCATTTTTATACATAGACCCTCATTTTCAGAGGCTAAAAGGTAATTGGACAAACCAACATTATTATAAATATAAGGGTTATTTTTAATACTTGGAATAAAATCCTTTGCAGTCAATGATTGCCTGAAGTCTGGAACCCATGGACATCACCAAATGCTGAGTTTCCTCCTTTGAGAAGCTTTGCCTTCAGTTGCGGCTTGTTTGTGGGTCTTTCTGGCCACAAACTTTAGAATTCATCCTGCTACTTTTATCAGAAGTCACATCATCAATAAACACCAGTGACCCAGTTCAACTGGCAGCCATACAGGTCCATGCCATAACACTGCCTCCACCATGTTTGACAGACGATGTGGTATGCTTTCGATTGTGAGCCATTCCTTTCCTTCTCCATACTCATCTCTTCCCATCATTCTGGTACAAGTTAATCTTGGTTTCATCTGTCCAAAGAACCTTGTTCCAGAACTGGGCAGGCTTTTTTAGAGGTTTTCTGGCAGCGTCTAATCTGGCTTTTCTGTTCTTGAGTGTTACCAGTGGTTTGCACCTTGTGGAAAACTTTCTGTATTTACATTCATGAAGGCGTCTCTTGATTGTGGACTTTGACAATGATACGCCTACCTCCTCCAAAGTGTTCTTGACCCAGCTAGATGTTTTGAAGAGTTTTTTTTCTCCACCAAGGAAAGAATTCTATGACCATCCACTTTAGTTGTCTTCTGTAGTCTTCCAGGCCTTTTGATGTCGTTGAGCTCATCATTTAATTTCTTCTTTTTAAGAATGTACTAAATTGTTGATTTAGCCACTTCTAAAGTTTCTGTCATCTTTCTAATAGGTTTGTTTAGTTTTTTAAGCCTCATGACGGTCTCCTTCATTTGCATTGACACCTCTTTGGACCACATATTTAGAGTTCCCATGAACAGCTACCAAATGCAAATTCAACACTTTTTATCTGCTCAATAGTCATGAAACAATGAGGGAACAGGTCACACCTGGCCATGAAACTGATTTTCAGTAAATCGTCCAATTACTTTTGAGCCTCTGAAAATGAGGGACTGTATAAAAATGGCTGTAATTCATAAAGGGTTAATACAATATTTTCATTGAACCCCTTGAATTAAAGCTTAAAATCTACACTTCAATCACATCTTGATGACTTTATTTCAAATCCTTCGTGATGGTGTAACGAGGCAAAATTACAAAAATTGTGTCACTATGCAGATACTTATGCACATAAATGTGTAACTAAATTCTTAACTAGAAACTGAACTAAAACTAAAAAGTAGGACCATATTCTAATTTTATCAATATACAGTGATAGTTCCTGGTAATAATCTGAATGTGGTTAGTGAAAGTTTAGTAGATACTGTATATTGTTTTGTGTTGATTAGAGCTGCAACGATAAGTCAATAAGTCCATCTAAGGAAAGCTAAATGGCATCTATTTTGATAATCGATTTATCATCAGGCGCTTTTCAGTGCTTGTTGATATTATATAGACTGAAAAAATAACAAAGATGTCAATGATCGTTTATATTTTCGCTTGATTGTTTGGTCAAGAAAATACCAGAGAATAGTGAACAAATTTCCATTATAATGTTCCACAGACCAACGTGGCATCTTTGCATTGGTTTGTCTGAACAACAGTCCAACTTCAAAGACATTCAGTTTATTATCATGTGTGACAAAGAGAAGCATCAAATCCTCATACGTGAGAAGCTAGAAAGAGCAAATATTTGGCATTTTGCTTGAAAAAAAAAATGACTAAAACGATTATTATCATTATTATCAAAAACAGTAGGCAATTATTTTTTTTTTGTTGATCAACTAATCAATTAATTAACCAATTTGCTCTAGTTGCAGCCCTAGTGTTGATATAGCATGGCGCTTCTGTGGATATAATGTAAAAAAACACAGCTCAGGAATGGCAGAAATATGTCCTTCAAATGAATCACTACCACATGCATGCTGGGCACACAAGCCCCCCAGAACAATCAAAGCTTACACTGCACTCTGATGTAACATCCTGACAGTGCTTGGCACTTCTGCACATTTCCCATCATAACCAGTCTCATTTATGCTTCTGCTGTCAAGTTGGTGAATCACCCTGAGATTTCGCAATCATCTTCCTGGCTTGGCAGTAGGGACACTATAGGCCCTTGTAACATTGTTATCTGGTCCAAGAGGACTGACAATATAAATTATTAACAACATATTCAGTGTGTACGTGTATGTGTGTATGCATGTCTGCGTGTGTGTGCGTGCGTGCGAGCGTTGAGGACGGGAAATGGCCAACAGAGAGGCGGTTACTGCTCAGGAGCCTGTTGGGTTTCCTGGTTGAGGGGGTGCACAGCTGGGGCTCTCTAATTCACAAGTCACGGATAGCATTAGCTGCGAAGAAGTTACAGCTGATCGATTACATCGATTTTCTATCAAAAAGTAGCACACTTTAGCTAGGAAAAAACTCCCAATGTCGCAAGTTAAGCTGGTATTTAGTTAGCTGGCTAACTAAATACCAAGCCACGACGGTTTTGTCGGTGTTTGGCTAGCTGCGGTTAGCGATAACTAGTTAGCCATCTGGCTAACGACGGGGTCACATGAGCAGCCTCATTAACGGCTGGGGAAAAAAAAAAGTGATCGGAGCGTTGGTTTACCTCATCTGCCTGGAGTCCTCGGATCTGTGGGCAAAGTGTGGCCATAATATCCTCGCCCTTCTTCCTCCCAGAGAGCAACAACAACAACAAGATAGTGGTCCGGCCAACAGTAGTAGTCTCTTCTGGTGGTGTAGTTACTACTCCGCCGCTATTATTCCCTCTGTGTGAGTAGCGTTAGGCTGTTAGATAACGTGAACCTGACCCAGTGGTCAACTGTGACACCGTCCTTGCTCACTGTATCCATCCTCCTCCTCCTCCTCTTCTTCTTCTCCTTCCTCCTCCTCCTCCTCCTGTTCCCTCCTCCTCTTGTTCCCTTCGCCCTGACGCTGCTACCGCCCAAGGAAACCCAGAGGAAAACCAGTGGTGAGAGATGTATTCACACCCTTTATTGTAGTAATCGCACTAACACCACAGTGGGAAAGTACTCCGGAGCAAATAAGAGTCCTGCATTCAAGATCCTACTTAACTAGAGGCTTATAAGGTTTTCAGCAAAATGATGTGATTTGTTTTGATACAGAAGAAAGAAAGAACAAAAGAAAAGGAAAGAGAAGGCCACTGACTCTCACTGAGAACTTTTCAAAGCTCTGGCTCCGGATCATGCCTGAGCCCCTCCTGCCAGGGGACCCGGCACCGGCACCGCACAGACCCGCAAAGGCCGAATCAGTCCCGCATCAGACAGGACTCGAGCCCCCAGGGACACACCACGAGTTTGAGGCGTAGCGGCGCCACCTGGTGCTAAGCCCCCCACCGACAGCCGTGCGTCGGTGGGCTGAGGGGTCTCGGCTGCCGCCCCTGACAGGCGAGACTCCGGCGTCCATCCGGTCCCCAGGGCTTTCCACGTCTCCTCCGTGGGAGTGTGGAAGTTAGACCGATGGCAGCCCCGGGTCCTGTCTACAGTCCCGCGGCCGCAGACCCCATGATGTCTCAATTAGCCACTTTGCCAAATCAATGAATTTACATTTCACCACAGTCTGCAGCCTGTTCAACCCAGGAGTGGTGACACCAACCGAATCAGTTCAGGTGAAGGATTCAAAGGCTTATCGCTGACACACACAAGCAATTTGTGTAGTGAAATGCAATTATGTTATTGAAAGCACAATTTAAATTCATAGTAGTTTATAGTTTGTCATTCTAGTATTCCAGCACCTGTACACCAATGCACAGTGGTTAGAAAATAACTCCTACGTTTACTCAAAGGCTGTACTTGAATATAATTTTGAGGTATTTTTTTTTTTACAAGAGGTTGGAAGCTCAGAAAAGCTGGTAATTGGACCTTTGACTCGAAGTTAGTTTGTCACACATTTGCACTTTAGATGTGGGGTTAAAAATCTTCATTCAGAACATGATAAACTTATAACATATGCTGTCATGTTATAAATTAACCCACCCAACAGTGTTAAAGGAGTTGAATTAGCTCCACCTAAACCAGCTACAACATGAAAATGATACTCACACATCCATGTGACAGTAATAATAATCCAACAATTTATATATACTAGGGATTTAAGGAGTCATTCTGAATATAAGTACTTCTATTGATGATACTTAAGGTATATTTTGCTGGTAGTACCTCTGCGCTAACATTTTTTAATCCATAGAATCATTTTATATAGTTGCCTGGGTACTTTAATCGCAAGTGCTGTACAGGATCTCTTTTCAGGATATCTTTCTTCCACTGACAAACACTTACATCAGAGTCAAAATCAGTCTCAGTAATGGTCTCGCCATGTCTGGCAAGCTGCTACTGTAACTAATCTTGTGCTGCCATACCTCTGGCTCCAACACAGGAGGTCTGGAGAAACATAAACAGTAGTTGGTCAGAAAAGGGCAGAGGCAACTTGGGCTGTCATTAATCAAACAGGGGGTTTTGCTCCGACAGAGCATGGTGCTGGTGAACAAACAACAAAGAGTTGACGTTTCTTTAACTAGATGGCAGGAGCTGGTGTCCAGCACAGGTTTAAATGTTGCAACTATTATTGAGCAAAACTAATGCTTTTGCATAAATCTCAAATTACAAGTTGGCAATGGTGGTTGAAAAACTATCGGCAGTAATAGGTATGCTAATTTAAAGGGATTAAAGAATCACTTTAGCTGATTCTTAACCTTATATTTATATGTCAGAGCACGGCATTTACACCATACTTGACAATTCTCTCTTTTAAAATGATGTTTTCATTTCTCCATATCAGGTGCAGTTATAGGCTTGTTATTATCCAGCTTCACATATAAAGAGACTAAGATATCAAAACGAGGAAAAGAATGGATGTAAAGTTATCATCATTTATTTATCTTTTCTTCAGCCCCATATAGATAAGTACACTAATGCCATGTCTAAATTGCTCTGAAGAAAAAATCTAGGATCCATAGCATGTAAGCTACTTTCTCACAATGTAGTGTTTTGCATTTGATAAATGAGAAAATAACTTGTCATGATACTTTTCATGCAGAAATGAAAGAAACAGCAACTCCAGGATGTTGATGTACTTAAAAATGTTTATTAGTTTTAAAAAGTCTTTAAAAACCTGTATCAACAGCACTTCCCCTTATAAAACCACTTGCTAAAAATGCAAAAAAAAACAAAACAAAACAGAAAACCAAACAACAAAAAACCCTGTCCACTGACCACAGCAACATGACTACAGTGGAGTTCAGTTCTACAGCTCCGAACTCTGAACCACTTACAACAAGAGGAAGGGTAACGTCTTCATTAAACATAAACATCAGTGCTAACAAAGTAAATGCAAATGTTTTCACAGACACACAATTAAATTAAGAAAAGTTTGTCTAGAATAGTCAAAACTAAATTAGATGAGATTATTTATTACAATGGTACAATCTGCTTTTACAGAAGTTAAAGGTTCTGTAATCTGTATAAAACAACTGTCAATTTATCAGCACACTCAAAGATTCAATGTACTGCGTTCGCAATATATCGTGACATTAATATTAAACCATATAATTACGCACAGTCTCATTTAAACGTTTTAAAATTTGTGCAAATCTTTTCTGGGATAGTTTTCTGCCAAAATCCAGTTCTTAAAGGTTTTAGATAACGAGCTGAATCGTAAGAGTTTTGTTAAATTTTCTCATTATTCACCATCATATACTACAAATCATCTGCTGAAAAACAGAAGTACTGTAGATGATGGGTGCTAATATGCTATGGCACTTAAAACGAATGCTACAAAACAGTGCAAGTCAGATTATTGTGAACACACAGGATTATATGGTTTGCAAGGTCACACCTTCTGTACAAACGACACACTAAATAAATAACCGTAAAGCAACACGCTGGACAACTGGCCACACCAACAATCTGTACAACAAATAAAGTTAGTGTGACCATCAGTACACACGCAGGGATCTAACGCTAACACAGAGAAACAGTTCATGAATAAATTACAGTGTTTTTTTGCCTCCATTAAAACTTGATATACCTGTTTTGTTTAGAAGATCATCAACAATAGTAAACAAAGAAATCCTTAATATTGTACTGATGCACTCATTTTAGAAATGTTTTTTTCCAGAGCTGCAAATTTTTCACTTTTCCCATTTTAGCCTTCATAAGACAGAATATGCTTGTTATAGCTGTTCTCAGTATGCCCATCACACAGGAGATCTCTATTAGACACCCAAGATCTTAGTGCATATTTTTGCAGGTTATATTTAAAAGTCAAGTCTTTGGTATGGACATAAGGCGAAGCACCCTTGAGTCGGTGATTGCATCTCTTCTTTACGCACTGCTCATCATCAGAGTAAAAGTTAGACTTTCACGGTTGATCAGTAGCTATTATACATTTTGATTCATTCCTCAGGATAGGCAGTGAAAATGTTCCTTTATCATCCAAACCAAACAGTGCATTTTTGTTAAGTCACACAAGTATTACAGATTGTCAGTGCAGTATGAGGAGTTTAGGTGTTTATTAAGCTCCTTTCTCTGTCGTCTACTTACTTATTTTCAGATATAAACCTTCACCTTCAGCTCAAAGGAGTAATTGACACACAATACATATAATGCTTTTAATGAGTGCTAAGGGAAATAGCATTTCTTTGTTGTTTTTACCTTCCAATGATTCTTCTTTTATACAATATTCATACTTTAAAAGTGCAGGAACCCCCCATTCAGGGGGGTTTAGTTTAATTCTTAGGTTTCCCTTTTTCCTAGTGGTTGAGCCCTCATCTTTGTTTCATTCATGTTGTATGTAGCACTATACCACGAAAGGTGTCGCACCCAACATCACAATGCTCTGTGCGACCTACTGTAACTCCCATATAAATGCCATGTAAATAGATGCACAATTAAAGCTGTTTTTAGGGCCTCATTGCAGGACAGAGGTCATCCTCCCTGGCTTAATGTGTCAACACTAAACAACTCAGAACCACTAAGAGAACTCTTGTTTTTTCTTTGACATGAATCTGTCTCTGACCTTTTTTTTTTTAATATAGCGTATTGCTAATATTTCTTAATATATCTCTGGATTAAACAACTAACAAAGGAAAATTGTTCATGTAAATTAAAGGGATTCACTAGAGCTTTATAATTACGATTAAACAAAACTACTTTTCAAACTTTTGCAAAATGTGACTTGTAAAAATAAAGCAGTGTGCATAAAGAGGGCAATTATTATTATTGACATCATGTACAAGTTTTGTGAGCTGTTTGTTTTGCTCAGATGTTTGAGTCTCTTGATGATTAAGAGAGGAGAGGCTGACTCGGCTCTCGCAATTTATAGGCTGATTCTGAAAGGCTCAAAGTCTGTGATAGTAAAAGAGTAACATTTCAAAGTTTGAAAAATGTGGATACGATGACCAGAAATTTGATAACTCTGGAAACGACAATTATATCACTTATATCACTTCCTTTTATGTTTGTGGTATGATTCTAAAGTACTAACAGATACCCTTCATACAGTATATTCCACTATTAAGTTTATGATCAGATAAATGGCTAAAAAATGTATTATTTTAAATTCACCCACACGCCATTATATGCTCCAAGCAAACTCTTTAGCATATCATCAATCATCAGTGATGACTGATCCTAAGAATATATTAAATAGGATTTACATGGATGGATTTGATTGTGTTTTTGTCACTAAATGAGATTTCTATAAACTGTATGCGTGTATACTTTTAAACATGTCTTCTTGTTAAAATTTTTTTCAGCTACAGAAAATGGACTGAAACCAGACTGACACATACGGCTCCTACAAAGATGACTTGTACTTGCACAGATGGCTTCTTCATACTTGGTGCTTGTGACACTTCCAGTTTTTTTCAGTGACTCTACATTGCACACAAATGTCTCAAATATATTTTGTCACTGTGTACCTTTTGCTTTAATTAGATAATGCCACAGATTTAGATACAATGATATAAAGAATAGTTTTGTAAAAGACTTAATAATGATGATCTCTTTTTCATTTATTTCCACATTTTTTTAGACTAAAAAATTCATGGCTCTGTAATGTTTTTTTTTTCCTTTTTAAATCACTGACTTTTCAGTGAAATCTCGAACACAACATAATAAAACAGGTTTTGGATTAGGTTTCTTTTTTTTTTTCAGTAACCTCAGTTTACCTGTTGGAAATGCACTTGATCAAACACTGTGAGGTGATGTTTTCTGATTAAAGAGAAACGACCAGCATGTAATCAGAGTGTGGCAGCATCATTGCAGTTCAGCCTGGCACTTGAAACGGACAAACCTCAGTTTGTCCAGCGTTGCATTATAAAGTGTAAATGCCTAAAAATAAATAAAACAAACAGCGACCACAGATTAACATGATCGACATTCTCAGCCCATCAACCCGACAGTTGGATGATCTTTGCTTTCTAACCAGTCGAGTCCACTTGAATGTGCCGTCTCGCTGGTAATTTGCTGAAACAGCGGATCATTCACCAACTCCTCAGGAGCAGCATTTTGATACTGCCCTTGCTGCTGGTTGGGGTCGAACAGAAGGTTTGTGTCCAATGCGTTAAGGTCATTGATGCTACTGGAGAGCTCTGATGTCATTCTGATTTCACAAGGGAAATCTGCTCCGCCTGTAGCCAGCTCCGACACCTGTTCGATGAGCTGACTGCCAGCAGCAAGGCTGTTATCTGTCAGGAGGTCTTTGACAGTGCTGCTGAAATCCAGCTGCTGATGCTGCTGTAGTTCTTCTTGCTGCTGCTGCGGGTTCAAACTTAACAACATAGAATGGGCCTGCTGATGCTCTCCAGAGGCTGATTGTACTTGATTGTTACTTGCAGAGAGAATCATCTGTTCATTAATAGCATTTTCTATGAGGTAATCTGGCCTCTGCAACTTGCACGTGCTGGTGGAGTTGGAGGTCATCAGGCTGAGGTGGTTGTCAGTGCAGGAGAGGTTGGGGTCAGACTCGAGGATCTGGGTGAGGTTCATACGTGCAGTGTAGCTAGAGGGTACATTATTGATGCCCAGACCCCGGAAAGCATCATCATGGTCCCCGTCCAGCTTGCTCAGGAGGACACTGGTGATGTTTTTGCTGTTGCAGTGTGGGCCCGGTGTGGGCAGGACCTCAGTCTGCATCATGATGTTGAGCGGTACAGAGCGGCTCCGCTGGGCCATGCTGCTCACCCCAAGATTTGTCTGGCTGCTTGCAAAGATGTTCAACACCTCAGGCGTCACGGGAGAGTTAAAGGGAGACACCACTGAACGAAGGATATTGGGAAGGGCACTGTTTCCTGTGTTTCCACTAAAATTCCTCTGATGCACTGCGGGGCTTACGCTGCGACATCGAAAATTTGTAGCAGGTACGTTGGTGGTTTTATTATCCAGAGGGGCAGGCACAGCAAAACCCTCCTGCTTAGCCATGTTTGTCATGCTAGCTATCTGCTGCTGCACAGGCGAGATGGGAGTCAGGCGGCCAAAACTGCTGTCGTTGTGCCGCGCATGAGGGACGGCGAAGGCGTGCGGTTTTTGAAAATGGTCATCTATAAGCCCTTGATAGCTGGGCAGGATTCCCACTCCACTGTTTGACTTGTTTAAGATCCCACTGTTGCTGTTGTAACTGTTGTTCATCCACTCTAGCCTGGTCTTGTCTGGGTGGGTCGCCATCGGCCTCTGCATGGGCTTGACAGGGCTGCTGGAGACGGTGCTGCCGTCATGGAACCCGGTGATGCTGGAGTTGATGGGTGTGAATGCAAACGGGTTCCTGCACTCCACTGGACTGGGAGGCACAGTGCTGCTGCAGCTGGAGTGTGGAGTACCAACTGGGGTGTGACGACTGCTTCCCAGTGCGCTGTCCACCGGGGTGGTGGAGGTGATGCGGGAGCAGGGGCTCTCTCCGGTGAGGCCTTGGGCTCCTCCCAACACCTCTGACGTCGGTGTGGGAGTGGGTGTCGGCGTTGGAGTTTGGATTGGGTTGCTGCTGTTGTTTGCAGCGTGATAGAAAGCAGTCATTGTCTGATTAGTGGACATCATGTTGTCCGGCACCACAGCCTGTTGGCTTTGCAATGCGACACAGTCTCCAAACTCCTGCAGGTTGTTGAGTTTCATCTGCTCCTCCATCTGCACCAGCTCCTCCACAATGCTGTCCTGAGTTACATCATCATCAAAGGGAAAGTAGTCCATATCTGTCTGCATAGGGAGCTGACTAGATGATGAAGCTTGACTCAAAAACTCTAAGGGTTCAGTAGCAGGGTGGGACTGAGTGTAGGTCTGTTGTTGAGCTCCTTCCAGGCTTGCTGTGGTTGAGTTTGAACTCCTAACATCACTCAAACCTGAATGCTTCTGGAGGCCGGGGTTATTAGGAATGACATACGCGTTAGCCATCGTGTGCCCCTGCTGTTGCTGTATTAATGCGTGACTGACTGAGGTGCTAGTTTCCATAACAGTGGGAGTGTTTTTCCTCTGCATTGAGCTCCGTGTTTTGGCAACAGAGTAAAAGCCACTGGCTCTGAATGAGGAAGCGTGGACTTGAGTGGACAGGACAGAGTTCATTTTCACCTCCATGTCCCTGGTGGCTGGTGCACTTTCAGGTCTAGCTGGAGCTCCTGGCCTGGAGACATAACAGAGAGTGTTTCTGATGCCATATCCAAGACCAGCAGCACCCCCTACTGGCTGCTGGGGCATAAAAACCCTTTTGACTGGCGAAAGCTCTGGGCTGAGGCCCGAGCGTTTCCTGAGGCTCTTAGTGGACAAGAAACCTTCCTTTGTTGATGTTACACTGCTGCTTTCCCCAAATGAAGGTGCTCTGCTGGTGTTCAGTGAAGAAACAGCGCTGGTATTCTGAATGGAGGGAGTTAAGTGCAAAGTGCTTGTATTATTAGTGCTAGTATTGCTGCTTTCGACTGCTGCCGCAGGGTTAGTGCTTGAGGAGGACTTTCCATTGCGTTTAGTGAAAGACGTTTCCTCCAGACCCAGGAAGCCTGTAGTCTGAGGTATGGGCACACTGGCTGCCCTCTGTACAGCCCCTCCGGTTCTATTTGCCATTGTTCCTTGAGTCAGAATAAGACTGCTCGGATTTTGTGTTTGGCTGCTTTTATGTATAGCTTCAACTTCCATTTCAACATCGAAGCCATGAGTGCCAGTAGTCTGCCCCGGCCTGGCCACCGGGGCCAGAATGGGGACTGCAGAGGCACTCCTCGTGGTTTGATTGGAGCTGACGTCCTCTGCAACTGCAGTGCTGCTGATACCTGCAGATGCCGGCCGCAGGGTTGTGTTTGTAAGGGATGCGGTGGTATTGCTGCTGCTGCTGCTGGGTGCCAGCGATATGGCTGTCATCTTGACCAAACTGACCGGGCTGACATGACATGTAGTCATCACAGTCTTAATGGGGCTGTTGGCGATGATCATGGTGGAGGGCGATGGCAAAGCGATAGCAGTCGTGGCCAGAGGTTTGGGTAGGATTTGAGCATAGCGCTGCCGAGCAGCGCGTTCGCCCACCGGACTGGCCAGAATATTTTGCGGGATTTTGGGGGTCTGCTTCACCGGCTGCGTCACCATTTGGAAGTTAATAGGCAGCACTTTGCTCTCCGCTGTTCCCACTGGACTGGGGGACATCAGCTGCCTGCACCTCTGTACCTGAAGCAAAGGAAGGTCAATCAGAAAGTGGAAAAAATGAATTCTGAGTTATTTTAACTCTTATAACCTACATGGAGATTATGGTTTGCTGTGTGTAACAGCAAAGTGTAACAGCAAACCGTGTTCCTTTTGTTTTGTTTTGTTTCCATAAATAAATCTGTGAAACTAACACTGAAACTAAATCTGTTTTTGCCTCTTCACTATCAGGCTTATGAAATTGTCACTACAGGGCTATCAGCAATGCAGGCCATGTACTATTTTCAGGACAGGCTGGGCCCTTCAGGAATATCAACCTTTGTCATATGAGAGGTACTACAAATATGTTAGGATCCATATTACAACTATAAAATCGGATATTTTAACTGCATCAAAGTTTCACAGACACCTGAAGTGACTACTTTGGATATTATAACCATATCGATGGGATGTTCTACATCTGCTTAGTGCTGTGGCAAAGTAGAGTCAATGTTTAGTGTAAAATGGAGAAAGAGGACAATTTTCATTTTCTTTTTATATGTATGGTGTTTCTTTAAGCAGATTCATTTATTAGTGGAAGCTATTATTTCATATACAGTACATAAATCTGTTTTTTTAATGTCTAAATATATGAAAACAGCCTTAGTGGTAGGCAAATGGGTTTGAGATGACTACAGTCAAATAAATTATTATCTGTTATCTATTGCACTAATATCTAATCCAAATGTCTCACTGAAATGTTGAGAGACACTGAAGTAACTTGTGTTTTTCACAGTAGTTTATTCAGAGTTACTGAACCCAAAATGAGAGATGTAATTTTGAACGAATTTTGCATTAGCCTGATTATTTGTTTGATGTCAGAAGATTCAGTATGGACTGATTTATTAGAATCGAAAAGGAGGTGTAGTTTTAAAAAGAGTGCACCGGTCACATTCTACTAATCTTTACAAATTTACTCACTCAATTAGCAAGTAAATTTTAAAATAGTTTTTAAAACTACACCTCTGCTACACCTCTGCTGTACGCACATTAACAGAATTAATTCAAGAATATTAGTTACTTCAATGCGTCTTAACATTTCAGTGAGTTAGATTAATATAAAAAAGGTGATTCTGAACGCAAATTTCTTTATCTGGTTCTACGCCTTAACAACACTATACCATTGACCATTTTTCTCTCTTAGGTTGGGTCAGTTCGGTAGACAGGAAAATTCCACTTGACAGCATGATCTACATCGAGAGTCCTGTTTTCTCACCGTGACGGGGCTCGGGACAGCCGCGACCACGATGCCTATGGTTGGCTGAGGTGACGGAGGGGTGGGGCTACCACAGGGCCCGCCGTCGTCTGCCCTCTTGGCTTGTCCCTCTCTAGATAAAGGAGAGTGCAGCTTCTGTTCTTGTTGTTGCTGCTTTCTCTGGATCTTCCTCTGGAGCTGCTGCTTCGCATCAACACAAGGTGACGACAGGGTTGTGGCGTGAGGCTGGAAGGAGTGAACCTCAGCAGTGGGGATGAATGCTGAGACGGACTGTGGGGTCTTAACCTCTGAGGAAACAAAAAAGGAGAATTTAGATACGAATCACATGCTGCTGCTATCGGAATATAATATGCAGTGGTGGACAGTAACTAAGTACATTTACTCAAGAACTGTACTAAAGCACAACTGAGGTACTTGTACTTGAGTATTTCCATTTTATACTTGTACTTCAAATCGCAGAGTGAAATATTGTGATCTCTCTATATTTATCTGACAGCTGTAATTACTACTTACTTTTCAGATTCGAATTTTACATCATCAGTTTATACAATACAACACATTGTTAAAGATTAAACCAGTGGTTCCCCCCAATTAAAAAAAAGCAGTGTGTAGCTGGGGGGCCCTGTCGTGTTTCAGGTGTTAAAATTCTATATTTCACAAAAAGCAAAAAAACAAAACAAAGAATAAAGAAAAGTCTACTGATTTGTGTAGCAGTCTGACCTTTACATAGGGAGCCATTGAACTAAACCAGCTACAACAGTGAAATGCTACTTATGCATTGAAAATAGTACTGTTATGTTTGATACTTTTCCTGATAATACATCTGTACTTTTACTTAAGTAGGCTTTTGAATGCAAGAGTTGTACTTGTAATGGAGTATTTTTACACTTCTGTATTGGCACTTGTAGTCAAATGAAGGATCTGGATTCATCTTCCAACACTGATAACACGTGTATATAGTCTTGAATGACATAACTAATCTGGTTCAAACATGACTTCAAAAGACGACAGATGCAGTCGGTAAGTGCAGTAACAGACAGATGCCACCAGATGCCACTATTCTTTTTATTTTTTTTAAATAAACACAGGGAGCATGAAGCCGGCAAAAAACCGTGTCTTACCTGTGGCTGTGCCAGTCACAATGGTGAGAGCTGCCAGAGACTTGTTGCTGATGTAATGGCTGTCGATTAGGAAGCGAGCCAAATCTTCCACAGCGTCAAACTGGCGTTTCAGCACCTTTTGGGCCCACTCACACACCAGATCACAGGCCGCAAATCGCACCTCCTCCTTTATGCTGCTCAGGTGGCCCGGCGACTCTAGGACATCACACTGGAGCTACACACATTAGACATGTTGTTATATGTGTGACACACCGAATGACAGGGCAGTGACAAAAATGGAGTCAGAATACAAAGAGACTTAAGATTATTCTGAAATACTATTAAGGAGGGTGTAAAAGTCCTTACTCCTTCCCCTGTTTTATGGAGATCCAGAGTGGGTAATGACGGCAAGTGAACAAAGGGTCTTTTCCTTAGTCCACTGTAGCAATATGTAAGATGGTGTTAAGATAAAAAACATGTGATTCCAGAAAATGAACATATGCTATCAATATACAGTATAATATGGTGAGTGTCTTGTCCGTGTAACACTTATCAGTTCAATTTTCCATTAAAAACAGTAATGGAAAACTGTGTCTGATTTGACTGTGGTAGCAAAATTAATGGTCAAACTTCTGACGCTGACCAACCAATGTATCCATCACGTCTCACTCAAACGTTTTGGGGTTTTTTTTTAAGATTAAAGCTTTATCACCTGTTCTTCAAAAATAGTCACTACTGTACTTCTGTAATTGATTTTATTTCATGAGATCCAGTGAGAAGGGAAAGGCAACTAACTAAATAATTTCTCACAAAGTTGTGATAATCAAGTGTTTAGACTAATTTAATCACTGAAATGTGACATTATTCTTATGTTTTTTATGTTGATATGGAACCATTTCTTGTACAGATTCTTTTAAGCAATGCTTGTACTGGAAATACTGTGTAAATGAAGATAAATCATTGAAACTTTGGACAATAGTAGCAGTTTGCCAATATGAGTTCAAAGCAAACTCCCTTCAACAGGCGAACACTTTAAGTTTTTCCACATTGTATCCCATAAAATTCATGATCTACAATCTCGCCTTACACAATGATAATTTCATTATCCTGAGTGACTGAAGGTCATAAAAAGAAATCAAGTTTTACACTTTGATGTCATCAGCAAAATAGAGAGGGGGGAAAAAAAAAAAAAAAAAAAAAAATCAATCATGAATGATTCATGAAGGTCAAGATCACAGTGACTCCCTGTGGGTCTATGTATTATGCTTCTGCTTCTGTGGCAGAGGGAGACTTTATTCCATTTCATATCTATATTTAGAGAGCTTATGAACTGCAACAGCAGATGGTCTGTGACCAGAGACAGAGGCCAGACTGTTACAATCCATTCCAGCGAAGGATATTTTGATTTTCCTCTCATGCCAAGTCGCCGCGCCTTCATGTTCGGGAAGACATTTTTCATCATTTTTCCAAAGTCTGCGGCACTCAGTGGGTGGTAATTAAGATTGTCGCAAAAGCTCCTGCAACACATAACAGACAGAACAAATGTGATTAAGAATAGAGAAGGAACAAAAAAATCCATGTCAGTTTTCAACCAAACCACAGTGTATGCCTTGAATCATGAATCAGAGTCATATCAACAGAGCAGATTATTTTCTGAGCTATTAATGTCCGCATCCCTGGCGAGGTGATGAAGTGGTTGGAACAATTAAAGCTGCTCTAATAAATATTTTTATATTAACAATGGATTAAATGACTCAATGAACTGTCAGAATGATCACCTGATTCTGCAGTTCCCCTCTGCACAGCACAGCGTTTTAGCGCCTTTCAGCTCATTGTTTTTGTTCACTCTCACTGCTCTAGTCAGTGTTGTTTTTCAGCTGTTTTCAGCAAAAAGCTCTAGAAACCCACGGCGCACTACGTGCTCAGCACCAAACGGTAGCTGGTGAAGATAGTGGAGCAGCTACAGAGCTAGAAGAGAGTGAATATTAGACTTACATCCATAAGGTGGCGGGATAATGTTACTCTGTAACTGCTGGGTGAGTAATCAGGCAACTGTTTGCTAACACATTTGTTATATCAACTTGTGATATGTCAGATGTTGTGTTTACAACTTGTTCTGCTGCCCCCAAGTGGTCAAAAAACGTTAAACTTTAATGCTCGTTTAAAGGCATAATATCTTATGTTATTGTGATATGATAAATGTAAACATATAATAAGTTTTGTGTTGCAACAGTGAAGCTGCAATAGTTACTCACAGTCATCTAACATAAAGTGCCCTTTATCGTTTGATATCTAGAATAAGTACCACACAGACACATGTATTTACCATAAATTGTTGTTCGTTCATTAAGTTAACTAAAGTCCTGATAACATTTGTCTTCGTCACCTAGAAGCTCCATTAAGCTTTTTAGATACAAATTGTACCCTTTTACTTACCAGGTACAGTTGAGGTTTATTTGGCTTTATTTACTCTGATTCAGAGCTACACTGCGAGCTGAATAATTTCAAAGGGTCGAAACATATATCTTTGTGTATGTGTGTGTGTGTGTGTGTGTGTGTGTGTATACAAAAGCTGGAAATGTTTTTTCTTTCAAAATGATCAAATATATAGTATAACAGTGTATGCCTGTGAAAATATGTGAATATCAGCTATTAAATGAAATAACTTCCTTAGAAATACTTCAGTTGGCATTGTAATGAATTTTGAAAACAACTGTGACAAAAGTGTTAATTTCATTGCACAAAATAAAATGTTTTTATTGTTTTGAAGTGAAGCACATCACGTCTCTTTAAAGCCTTTTCACCTGTCTATCCTAAAGGCGCCAATATTTCTGGAGGGGACTGTATTTCTGTTCTGGTAGAGTTAAAAAGACAGTTACATAACACTGTCAGAGCATTTCAATGACTGTCTCAGACTTTCCATTCTAATATTACCAGCACATGCTGCTGTGATTCTCATGCCTGCAGCGTCTATTTATACTGACTCTTTAGCCGGCAGTAATTTAGAAGAGAAAGAAGCTTGAACATTAGCAGCGGTGAAGTAAAACATCACCGATACAGAGTCAAACAGTCAAGACTATAGTTAAAAAATGGGAAAAAAAAACTGATTCTTTCAGTCACTGTGGTCTTTATATTTCTGTGAGAAACTATCAGTGCAACAGTAAAGTTTCAGCGTGAAATGGATTAGGTATGAAATTGACAAAAACATTTATTCTTGTTAAAGAAAATTGTAAATGTGAATGCAAAAAAACTTACTTGTATTCATCATAGACCTCCTGTTTGGGAAGAGAGGTCTCTGGGTATTCCTCTAAATGATTGCGGATCCAGCTGAACGCATGCGTCTGCTGTGTGCGGCTTGACGACAGGGCGCTCTGGTCACTGAGAAAAGATTTGGAATACTGATGAATGATTTTGCCGTTCTGTATGATTCACATAATAACCTTATAATTAAAAAAAGAAAAAAGAGAAAAGACAATAGCATATAGAAATGTTTGCCAGTATCAATGATTAAACGTTTCCTGTTTCATAAATATTTCATCAACAGTCCATTCTTCTATAAATATTGTCAGAAAACAGGCATATCCTTACCTTTTGTCAGTGCTACTGCTGGGGCCAGAAGGCAACTTTAGGTAGAGGTAGAGTTTTTCAATGTCTGAGAACTTCTCGACATCTTGCTGTAGAAAGTAAAAAGGGAGTTTTAATGTTTGGCCTTCCTATCCATCAGCACAAAGTAATGTCCTGCTACGCCTGCAGAGCACACACACACTGAAAGTACGAGTGATTCTTGGATAGTTCATACTAGGGAAGGGTGTAAATAAGACAGTGTTTGTGTCTGCATTTTAGGCCATTATTTGTTTCCAGTTACAGGGCTCAACAGTTCATCTTGCTTTTAAGGCTGCAACTAAAGATCATTTTCACCACTGATTAATCTGCTTCTCATCTTCTCGATTAATCAATGTCAGAAAATATCAAAAACTGGGCTTCAGAATTTCTGAAAGCCATCGTTGACGTCTTCAAATTTTCTTGTTTTGTCCTACCCACAGTCCAAAACCAAAAGATTTGAAATTATTATGATAAAAGATTAAGAAAACTAAACGACTTAATAGCTGACGATTAATTTCCTGTCTATCCATTCATCAACTTATCGTTTTTGCTGCCTCTCACAGTAAGGGCCTTAATTATGGCTAGCCTATTCTCAGTAAAAATGTGAAGAAAAAAATGAAAAAGTTATCAATAAAGCATCCTCAAAAAACAGCTCCAACATTTAATGCAAATTCTGGCCATGTGGCCTTCATCAAGCTGGTTCACTGGCTGAGTATTAAACATTTAATCAAATCCCAGCTCCTTTAAATACGATCAGCTTGATGGAATAAAGTAGCTCGTGAGAGCAGAGGAACTGTTTTCATCCTTTGCTGGGGTCTTGGGTGCCGTTCTATGGAGAGGTAATGCTGCAGATCAGCCTCACCTCCACAAACTAAACTGAATGATCGGCTTTAAGAAAGCATAGGGGGTGTCCGGCCTAGCCCTAACCTAGGGATCTAAGATGTGCAACTGTAATGTCCGCGGTCCAAGTCCAGGACGGACCTTTGCTGCATGTCACCCCTCCTCTCTCCCCTCATTTCCTCTCACCTCGGAACTGTCCGCGATCAACCAGAAAACAATGTCCCGCAAAATACTTACTTAGCTACAACTATACAACCAAAAGCAAAGCTAGTGGGCCATGAATCAACAGTAGATCCCTACTGTAAATTGTGTTTTTTTTGCATGGCGATCTCAAACTTCAGTCATTCAACACTTGAGACACACAGACATGGCCAGAGTGTACAGACTAAACCTCCTCAGCGTGGCCCTGAGCTACACAGTCTTCAGTCCTTCTAACACCGCTCTTCAAAGGGAGAAAGAAACATGATAGTATGATGAGCAAGCAGTTTAAATTCTGCAGCAGACAACAGTGTTAATCACCAAGTGATACTCTAACCCTATAGGAGTGAATTCATATACGGTGCCTATAAAAAGTATCCACGCTCCCTGGAAGGTGTCGTGTTTTATGGTTTTACAACACTGAATCAAAGTAGATTTAATGTGACATATTTGACACTGATCAACAGAAAAACACTCTATAATGTCAAAGTGAGAACAGATCTCTACAACGTGCTTTAAATTCATTATCAAGATAAAACACAAATGCTTGTTCGAATAAGTATTCATTGTCTTTAATATGACACGTCTGAATCATCCCTGGTGCAGCCAGTTGGTTTTAGAAGCCACATAATTAGTTAAATATGGACATCATCTGTGTGTAGTCGAGGAGTTTCCGTTGACTGTGGTATGAGTGCACCTGTATCTGGAGGTCTAAGTTTTGGTGAGTCCGTTATGGCTAAACCTTTGTCATGAAGACAAGGAACTCCACGAAAAGGTGACTGAAAAGCACAAATGCGATGATGTGTGGAAGAAAATTTCCAGTTAAGCCTGTAATCCAAGGAAAATCCCTTTTTACATATTTACATATCACTTACATGTCTAAAGGTCAAAGAAAAAAAAAATACAGACCTCTGTAGCCCGCTCCTCATCTCTGCTGCAGGCTAGCAGCTCTAGGGTACATTAGCTGCTACTAGCATAACAGCCCTGAATCTTGGGAGTGAACTGTTGGCAGTTTATTGTGGGTAATGTAGGCGCCAGGTTTTGACATGGAAGAAGGATACGTCAAATGTTAAATGACAATATCTCTGGTTCTGTTGCATCAATTTTGATTATTTTTCCAAAAAAACGGTCCGCCGTGAGTGCGACAACGTTAAAGAAGTATATTGCTAGGTGGAGTACTCTTAAATCAATCACTAAGAAATGGAAAGAGTATGGCACAGCTGAAATCTGCCTACAGCAGCCTATCCTCAAACACTGAGCGTCCGGGAAGGAGGCTACTGAGGGAGGCTAACCGGAAACATCTGAATGAGTCGAATGCTTCAGGAGCTGAGACTGGATGGACGGTGGATACGGCTGCTTGAGAGGAGCGTCCCCAGTCGCAGCTGGATGAGAGAGAGGCAAAGAGAAACCCACTCTTGAAAAAAACTGACATGACATCTCAGCTACAGTTTGCCAGAAAGCAAGGAGGAGACTCTGAAGTCAGCTGGAACAAGGTTTGATGGTCAGACTAAACGCCATGTTTGGCACAAATCGAACGCTGCACATCGTCATAAACATGCCGTCCCCACATTGAAGCACAGGGGCTAGGAGTGAGGCCCATGAGCAAAGTTTTGCTCTGACTTTAAGCCTTGCAGTGCAGAGTTATGAAGCATAGATACACTGTGTTAATACAGCTGTACAGACTGAGACACGCAAACATGTGCACACCTTCAGTCTAAACGGCGGCAGGCAGACACAGAGACAGACAGGCTGATCTCGAATCTACTGCTATTCACCCTCCTCCCAGCACAGCTCGCTGCGATGGTGAGCGTGCAGACACACACCCGCACGCTGCCAACACATGCCTTCACTCAGACATATCCACCCCTTTCAAATGGCCTCTATGAATGAACTTTACCCTGTCCATCTTTTCTGATTAACATCTTTGTCTTTGCGGAACCGTAGCTCACCCACAGCTGAAGGTAGCAGACTTTGAGCAGCATCAGCCATGAGGAAATCAGGCAAAACGCATAATCCTCATAAAGAAGCAATGTCATCTTTAAACTTGGCTAAATCCTTGTTGTGAATCAGAGGAGATCCTTGGCCTTTTCAGTGTGAGTCACTTCCTGCTCTGCTGACTTGGACTGTCATTGTATGTTACAGCTCTGCACAGTTCACTCCACTCCCCCTTTAACTCACTTTACCTTGAAACTAAATGTTACCAAGTGCAGTATGGATTATGAACCAATTTGCAGACAGTTTACACTTAATTTGTACATCTTTTTAGACTGTGAAGTAGACACTTGCTGACATAAGATGTGCCCTACAGTGCCGTACTCATCTAAGGCGGCGGTGGTTTGAATTTGTTCCATTGTTGTAGCTGTGATGTTCCCTCAGAACTAGAGATGGTCCAATATATGACCATTTAAGATTTTGTGCGCCGATTTTAGCTTATCACAGATATTGTAATATGGCGTATGCTGGCTGATAAGTAACAAGAAACTGCAGGAGAGAAATGCCAAAGACATATTTGAGTTACTACAAGTTTTGCCATTACACGGTTTGTCCAACAGAGGGCAATGACAACTTAAAATTTTAACTGTAAAACAAATCTTGGTAACAATTATTTAATAAACAAATTTAAGGGCTCCCTATCTAAATTCTTTATTTATATTATGTGTTTATACTAAAAATTTAAACTCGGCAGATATATTGCAATCGTATTTTTTAAACTCTCAAATATTCATATTGGAGTTAGCCTCAAAAATCCTGTATTAGTCAACTTCTACCAAGACTGTCCATATATGATTGAAAGATTTGATTTTAAAGTACATTACTGTAGTTTTTCAACAATCTAGACGGCAATATCTTTATTTAATATAACTGATTGCACATTCCAAACATATTTTCTCCAGGTTAACCCATGTAAGAACGTGCCTTTTCAATTAGCAGATATCCGCCAGGTTTGCTGTGTTTACTTCTGATCAGAAGTCAAAATCTTGCTAACTAGCAAACATTACTCAGCATAATATCGATTCAATGCTATGGATCAGGATCGGTTTTTGCTAAGCGGCAATGTTATGTTGTTTTCAACAAGCAGTTTTAAGTTATGGTGGTTATTTCAGGGCTGCCTAAGTAGAAGCAAACTGGTTCGCAGTCAAAGTTCGGACTAGCCTTTTGAAGTTGCTGTGAATTCATTCAGTTACATTACAGAAATATAATAGGCACAATAGTTTCAGCTGATGTCTCCCTCTACGGAGGCACATTGCACTCACACAAGGGAAAAAAATTGAGTCCTTATTTCATAATTATGAGAAAATGTACATGTGACTAACGGGGCCGGAGCTGGAACGCCTCAGAACTCTGCTGAGAATCATCAGGATTGGTGGATGACATGAGAAAGCACAGGGTGTAAGGTTAAAAGTTTTTTTTTTCTTTCTTTCTTTGAAAGGCGTGGCAGGGATGAAAGTAGATAAACTCGTCTTTACTAACTACCTGACATCACACACTATATATAGAGAAATATTACATAAGGACAACCACACTCCTGGCCAACGTCTACGAGCCCTGGCTTCACAATGAATTTTTTGCATTGAAGGTTTATTTTATCAGAGCTGAAACATGATACTGGGTCATTCTGTTAGGTTCAACGGTATCTACAACTGCACTTGCTGATAAAATTTTAGCAAAAAAAATGTCAGTTACTTCTGTATGATTACTTCTCTAGGCTGCAGCTCCCATGAGGCTTTAACGTTGGCGGACTGTCGCACTCTCTGGGGAGCCGCACATGTTATTTTCTAAGAACGAATTGCTGTTACATCGTCGTTAAACAGCAAGGGGAGGTCCAACTGTGCTGGCAAGTACAATACTGAGTGCCGGTGTAGTGTACAGTGAAGTGCGACATTAGCTTGCTCTTCGTAGTGCTCAACTTGTCTGTGTAGCAGGTTATGAAATCTACAACGGGGCATCACACAAAACCACTAAACTAGAGACAATACGGCCTCAGTCACAATTTTATGTAGAAACCTTGGACATCAAACCATAACCCAGAATGACTTATACTTTGTAACACTACGAATAAATACAGTGTAAATATCTACGGCCCAGCATAGAATGCACACAGTCTTGACGGTTTCGGTGTCCTACAATGTAGGATAGTCCATGCCACGGACTGAGCCCAGCAGAGCTGCAACGATTAGCTGAAATCAATCGGCAACTATTTTGATTGTCGATTAATCTGCAAAAATGCCAAATATTTGTTGGTCCCATTTTCAAAAACATGAGGATTTGCTGTTTCCCCATATAAGGTAATATTTGGTTTTGAACTGTTGTCCTTCAATTCTTTGTTTTATCCAAACATCACTTTGGGCTCTGCAGAGCTGGGATGAGCGATATTTTTTCTGCTTTTAGAAGTTTTGCTGACTGATTAATTGAGAAAATAATCGGCCGATTAATCATTCACAATTAATCGTTCACTGATCGTTAGTTGGAGCCCTAGAGCCAATTTCAGTGCAAAATTTTATTTGTTCCAAAGGGGATAAACCGATGTACATATACACATTATAACTGTAACGGTCCATGGCCTTTCTTTTAGCATCACTCTCAAGACAATTACTAGTAGACACCAAGGAATAGCAATAGCATGATATAAAATCTTCTGTTCTTCTGTCCAACATTTTCCTGTTGTGCGGTGTGATAAACACTGTAATCTTCTCGGTGCGCTAAAGAGGCTCTTGACTATAATTCATACTACTTTTTCTTTTGCACTTTAAATTACAGCGTTTCCTTGGACCTTTAGGGGGTGCAACACGCTGATTCATACTCGACTCATAGAGGAGACAAACGTGACGCTGCTCTACTGAAAGCATATTTACCCTTTTTATGAGTCTGGTGTCACAAGTTAATCCCTTGTTGTCACCACTCAAAGAGTCTGGCTGCACATCAGCGTCTCTGTCCCTGAACTCGCCGGTCCATCCCACCGACTTTACAGCGAGCTCACATCCCCCACAGAAATTACTTTTCTAGGCTAGCGGATAGTTTTACAAACACTACACCTTCGTGTTTTCAAAATTCCATATTGACCTTGTTGAGCCCTGACCCACCAGGAGACGTCACTAGCTCAGTACAGTGGTCTAGCCCCAGATGCGCCCTCTATAGGTTCATCTAAAAAGCTGCTGCGAAAATTATGCCAGAAAAGACAAACACATCAGAAAACAATGGTGTTTCAGCTCTATATACTAGAACAACTAATAAATTACCAACAACATTTTAATAGATAAGTTAAAATAAATAAAGTAAAATAAAAAGGGTTAATCAAAAATGCAATCTATAGATGAATAACATGCTAAAAATACTCACCAGAATGTTTTCCACTTTTGATTGAACAGATTTGCTGCAAAATAGAGACATAGTATAAATTAGTATGAAGCTGGTGTAACATGAACTCTTGAGTCTAACGTGTATTTATTTATAAAGCAGAGGAATGATTGGTATGAGACGACCCTCCCTTCAGCATCTCTCAGGTCATGTATCCCACCATCGGGAACACATGTTGTCATAAGTAAAAAGAGAGAGACAGGCACGGGGTTAACATTGTCTCGGAAAGGAGGCTTTTTGTCGTTCAGAACACTGTCATTTCTTTGCAGTCACTGAGGAAATCGACCATACATCTGTTCCTTCCCATTTGGATTTCATCTCAAAGGACGAATATAATGAAACTATATTATCAGACCTTACTCATATTTTTTTTAACCATTATGTTAAATCATATTTTAAAGAAAGTCTAGTATCATATATATGTATCCTTTAAGAATGTTCCCAAATGTTTTGTTGTGATTCCCTATATCTTCCACAGACACAGTTCTAATGTATATTCTACAATACAAGGAGGTCAGTACGTAAAGTGCACATACAAAGTTCAGGAAAAAGGTGCATAGCAAGTTCACTTATGCCAATCAGTATTTGACTGCAAGAAAGAAGAAGAATTGACATAATAGCAAAGTCCCATGCAAGAGCACTTATTTAGGCAAAAACATGCATTAGATGACTCTTAGCTTATTCGGAGCTGTGCAACACTGCAAAGATTCAAACCAGGTACATGAGTAACTTCTGCAGGTCTAATTGCTAATCTGTAGACGGGTCAGGTTGTTGTTGACTGTGAGACAGAAGGTAGGCCACTTTTAAAGACTCTAACTTGGTGACATTGGGCAGGTCAGAATCAGGAGATGACTCTAAGCCGTGACAAGAAAAGTTCACTTTAATTCACTGTTACCAGGGGGCCGAGGATGTCGCAGTGCTTAAAAGCCATCATTAAGCTGTTTGTGAGGCAGATTTGGGCAGGTGAACTGAATGACACCTGAGGCCATTGTTTTTTTTTTTGTATAGAGACATGGATTAGAAAAAGAAATAAATGATTGAAACAAGAGATCTTGCGAATCCAACTGTGTCCAGGTGTAATTCAGGCTTGAATGAAATCCAACAGGAACAGCTCCCCTTAGTAGTGGCACTTGACCATAGACTGTCACTTCATATGAAGACAGGGTGACGGTGTGGTTGTGAATGAACTTGCTGATCCCGACTAAGGCGTTCTCATTTTATCATGAACCACTCAGCAGCAGGTCGCTGAGGTGAACGTCAATATTTATGCTCTAATCCTCTTAGAGGTTAAAGATGTAGGGAGTGGGATACTTATTCACTATCCCAACATGTTAATGACAGTCTGGCACAAGCATTGCAACAGGTTTCTGTAGGGGTATTTCCTCCAGACATTTCAACTCTGAACTGTTGTGCTTTCCGGTAGTTTGGCCTTTTGACATTTCATGACTCTTTGATATTTAAATGGCAGTACATGAGTTCATACACATTTTTGGGTCAGAATGTGGCTTGTTGCAATCCTTGAATTACTTATGGTCTACAATCTTTCACATTTACTGAAAGCTTTGACTCAGTGTTTTTTTTTTTTTTTTTTTTCAGTGAAGAGCCACGGTGCCAGTCCTCCTTATTTGAAACTGGTAATTTTGTACTTTATGGACAATTATGGGATTCTGTCTGATTTTTTTTTTTAAAGCAAATTGAGTATCGCTGAAACTATTAGCTCATGAACAGAGAATCAAGATGAATTAATAATGAAAATAACTATTTGCAGCTGGGAACTACATTTGTGTTACAAGAGTCACCCAAAGTGCAGCAGTCAACATTGGCTGTGTTCACTACATTATATGAAACGGAGTTATGTCAAGTCAATTCACTCACTGCTACGGGAAGTACATACTGTAGCAGTTGGTGTCGGCATGCCAGTGGTGGGTGATTTTGGAAATAGAGGGAACATAGAAAAAACGCAGTCTGAACGGATAGCCCACAGAATGTAGACGGCTATCACTGCGATGACGCCTGTAACCAATCAATAAACAAGCACGAAATAAGGACACGGGTGTGAGATGAAGAGAGGGGTGAACTAGTCTCATGTTTGGCCTTTACTTGAGTAAAAGTAGCAATACTCTGTTATCTTTTCTCTAGTAACCACAAAGGCAGGATGTGACAAAGTACATTTATTTAAGTACTGTACTTAAGTACTTTTTGAGGTACTTGTACTGTACTTGAGAATTTAAGTTTTCTGTCGCTTTATACTTTTATTCGCCTTCATTCCATAAGAAGACATTTTACTCTTTAATCAACTGAATTTATCTGGCAGCTACAGTTACTTACGTAAGTTATATATATAAAACATATGATCATCTTGTACAATATGATGCTTTGTTGTAGAAAACTATCCAGCAGTATATAGGTAAAACTGGGTCATGTAACACTCACAAGGAGCTCATTTTGTGCTACTTTTTACACTGCACACAGCAAGTACACCTTGTTGATAATACCTTTGTACTTTCACTTCAGTAACGTTTTGCATTGCATTTTTGAGTATTTTTTTACATTGTGGTATTGCAACTTTTATTTAAGTAAAAGATCTGAATACATCATTCGCCACTGTCACTTTTTTCCAATTATTTGGAATGGAGTCAAGTCAAGTTTTATTTATAGAGCACAAAATCACAAATGTGCCACAAGGGGCTTAACAATCTGTACAGCACTGACGATGAAGATGATGAGACTATAACCTTGATAAACCTGGAGCCAATAAGGGTGTCAGTTTGGTATCTGTGGAAGATTTTTTCCCTTCAAGAGTCAAAGCATGCAGAGTAGCATGTAAGCACTTCCTCACCAGATGGAGTTCTTGATCCTGAACTGCAGGGCACTGGCCTCAGCGCCCTGCAGCCCGGGGAGCAGGCCGGGCAGGCTCCCCGCCCCGCGGTCCGCCTGCTGCGGCGGCTGCTGCTGCTGTTGCTGCTGCTGCTGGTGCTGCTGCTGCTGGGGGTCCTCCTCGGCCATCACGGCGGGCCTCGGGAAAGGACGGGGCCGGACTAGAGTCGTGGACGGGTGTAGTCGCCCGGCAGGGTTAAATAGCATGGACCGGAGGACGTAGCGATGCTAATGGGACAGCAGCAGACCGCCGTGTTGTTATTGCCGCCCGGCCCTCCTCCTCAGACATCGCTCGCTTAAAGTCCCGACACTTGGTGAATTACAGAGCCTGTGCAACAAAAACTACGTGCCGCTCTCAAATGTCAGGTGGTGCATGGATATGAATAAAAGCGGGTGTAAACAGTGAACAGACAGCTGGAAAACAACTGGCTAGTCCCTCCGGTGCGCTCTACCCCTCACGTTGTGGGATTTCTCTGCATGTGCATAGTGAGTAGTAGCTGCGGAGCAAACGCATGCGCACTAACAGCCCCTGCATTAAAAACATGTAAACATGGAAGCGGAGAAATTACTGAGCCCGTGTGTATGGGTGTGAATTTATACATGGATATTATTATTTCAAGTATATACTGCTGATATCAACTCAGCAATAAAACAAACAAAAAGAAAAGTTATCCAAGTAGATTAATAACAATCGGTGGTGGAGAGTAACTAAGTACATTTACTCAAGTACTGTACTTAAATACAGTTTTGAGGTACTTGCACTTTACTTGAGAATGTGCTGTATAAATCAGTGGTGGAGGAAGTACCCAGATCCTTTACTCAAGGATCAACACAAGTAACAATCCTGCTTTGATAGTGTTAGTTTAGTAAAACTATGTATATAATGTATGTGTATTATATACATAGTTAGTATATATATGTACTATATAAGTATAATCAGGAAAAATTACCTAAAGTATCAAAAATGAAAGTACTCAGCGCAGAAAAAAATGCCACTGTGAATGTTTTACTATTCTATATTATATTATTGAATTATGCACAGATGTGTAAACAGCATTTTACAGTCACAGCTTGTTGAGATAGAGGTAATTTTTTTAGGGCTTCATCTAATGATTATTAGAAATTAGTGAGAAAAATATCACAACACTCACATCGCAATTGCCCAGAGCCCAAAGTGACACCTTTAAATGTCTTGTTTTGTCTACCAGAAATTTTGTATTTGTAATAATTACAATTACAAAACTTATTATTAAAATAATTACAAGGAAAGGGCAGCAAATCCTTGCTTGAAGATTACTTAAAGGATTCAAATGAAAAAAAAGTCCTAATTGATTTGGTGTCAATTGACAAATCAGTGAATCAAGTAATGCTTTGAGCTCGACATGTATGTACCTTTTGTAATTTAATATTTAACATCGTATCTAATAAACTCTTCATATGTTTTCAGTGTAAAAGCTTAATTAATACAGTAACTAGTAACCACAGCAGTTAAATAACTGAAGTGGAGTAAAAATGTAGTGGCCCGAAAGGACATTCCACTACTGATGTAAATAAAACTCTCTTGCTTTGTCCTAACAACAAACTAAAGTTATTGATAATGTGGTCGATTTAATTAGTTTATCGAGCATTTATGGCTTCCACAAAGCCAGGATTTTAGTCCATTACATACTTTTGTTTAGTATTGATTGACACACTTTTTGTAACTCAGTGATGACAGTTCATGGCATAATTCAAAAATTAACCAAAGGCATCATTGGTTATTACGATGAGCTATACACTCAGTTGTCACTTTATTAGGAACACCTAGCTAAAACTAATGCACTAAAAATAATGTTCAGTTTGTTTTGAATCTGTGTTAAAGTGGGGTTGAATCAACTGCATGACCATTTTGGAGGATATAGTCTGTGGTGACAGGTTTTCCAATTATTTTGTCCATCCCATTCAAATCAATGACGACAGGCTATATGTGTATGGACAATCTAAAATCAGTAGCTATTTTGTTGCTGCTTTGACTGCTTTTAGTAGCCTACAGCCTGCTGGGATACAATTTTTGTTGTCTAAACAAGATCGCCATAAAATGTCTCGCAAGGGCTACCGTACTGCGTATAAAGTAGTTGCTATGCAACTAGAGTCGCTTCCCCCACTCACTCTGTATCCCAATGGCTGAAAGAAGTTTTGATAGAAAAGCCCAGTCGGTCGTTTCGAAGGTATGTAACTTGATTTTTTTTTTTTTTTTCATATTTTTTCTCTCAGATATTCAAACAGAACTGTTTGTTTTCTACCAGCGAAAGTCTGAACCTGGTCATTTGTTTCCAAAAGGTGAAGTCGCTCAGCGCTGACGATAACGACCCTCTAACACTGTGGTTGACGAAGCCTAATAAACTGCTAACCGTCCCTTTCTAAATACCGTGGACACTAAAAGATGTTGAGCCAGAGGAAGAGAAAATACGTAGTATTGTGAATATTTAGACGAAAAATTATTCTAAAAAAGGGTGTGAGTGTTTGGGCGGTGTTATTAAAGATAGAGCGGGAACTTCATAGCCTACACTAGGGTTATCACTTACCTCATAAAGTTGTGGTTTAATCGTCAGCCATGTGTTACAGATTGCTTTGTCTCCATTTTCGCAACAGAGTTTCAATCAATGAACAAAACATTTAATACGAGGACCCAAAACTGTTTTGTTTTTTGTTTTTTTTAACAAAAATCGTTTAATATTAAGTTTTTCAACAGATGAAAAAAATAACGCAACACAAGACAATCAATTTCAGTAACTCAATGAAGAACAGGTAACAAAACGAACAGAGCAAAACAAATGTGGGCACATATAGTGGCTAATCCAAGTAAAATAAGCGAAACCAGTAAAATAATACAACATAAATCGGGTAGCTCGTTTTTATTATAAAAAAAAAAAACAGGAATATATCCATTCTGATAGGTTTCTTTCTATATATACATTAAAAAAGAAAGACCCAACCTGATGAAACTTCCCTTGGTGATTACTGGTCCTTGCAAGTAAAGATTCAAAAGGGGCAGTGTCTGTCATTCATTTTCAAAAAAACAAGCAAAAACAGGCTTTGTCTGACTGACCAATGAAGCCTGCCAGTTCAGGTCAAAATTTTAGTTTGCATATACCTGGTGGTGGGAGAGAACTTTCTCCTAATACGTGCAGCTGGAGAGACTCTGGTAGTGGTGTTGTGCAGCCACTCTCCAAATCTTTTCAATACTTGTTTACAAAAAGGAGAAACAAAAGAACAATCCCACATTGAAGAAAAGTGCCTTCAACAACCAACACTAATTGACATCCATTGGTTCTGTTTTTTGAAGTTAAACTGGTGTATAATAATAAACCTGTATAAATTTGTAGTCTGTAAATTTTCCCACTGATGACCGCCCAGCATCAGCCACTATGTTTTTCCACATGATGTTTTCCAAATCAAACACTGTAATCAGTGTTCAACCAAAAGGTTAGAGGAGCAAGTTCGTGACCAGAGAGTTGTCGGTTCAGTCCTCAAATCCCGGTGGGAAACAACACCAACACCCCTGTGGTGCCTTTTAGTAAATCCCTTAACGCCTGCTCAGTGGCCAGCAGATCAGACTGTGGTTGTACTGCGCAGCTTCCAGGTGTGAATGTGATCAGGGCATTCCATTAAAAGAGAAGTTACCTCTCAGTGAAATGAAGTGCAATAAATCAAGGTTCAGGTATATAAGCGCTTTTATTGTGAATAATAAAAAATCAGTTTTACAAAATGTAGTGATTTGATAACCAATAAATTAAAACATGGGTGGCACTAAAACTTTTGGGAAAATCAAGGTGAAATGCTAATTTATTATATTATGTCCAATCTTTGTAGATCTAATTAAATGTGAAATTTGTCTTTAGGTGATTAATGTAATAAAATCTACTGCTCTGTCTTGTTTTGTTGTTTAGACCAAGAAACGCCCGTCCTCTAGCACTAAGGCTGAGAGGTCCAAGAGGCCTGAAGTAGGACTGCAGTTAAAATCTGCTTCTGGTCTCAGAAAGACGCACACGGACGACCTTTTGGCTAAGGAAGAACAATACAAGTAAGACTGTCTGGTCCCACATCTGCTGGCTTCGTTTTGATTCAATTTAAAAGAATTTATGTAAAAGACCATCAGATGACCCCGTCTGACTAATTTTAAAATTGAATCCTTATACAATTTTTAATGCAATTAACATGTTAATTCTGAGACAAATATTTTTCTCAGAGTTCTTTGTCACAGATTGACAAAATCTCCAAATATGGTGTATGAATTTTATTTCTCTCACTCCTGCAGCACTAAAATCCACGTTTATGTAAAAAACATCCATTATTGTTTAATAAGCTTTTATTTCCATCAGACTCTTAAATGCAGAGCTAGAAGCCAAAACATCAGTTCTAGTGAGACAGGCAGAACAACTTATGGTAAGTTAATAACCTGCTTTCATCATTTAATTGAAAAATGACAAATTTTCTGTTTGCTGAGTAAATCTGTCAAAATAGTCGTACTAAAAATGTCAACTGATGGACGGACGATGACAAGGGGTAAGTGAATCTTGAGGTCCTGACTTGTTTTTCAACTGAAACTGGCTCTTGTTGTTTATTGGATTTTAGAGAGAACAGAGTGAAGTTCTGTCAAAGCCCTTATCCACCCTGCTGCTTACGGATACTGAAGATGAAGAGGATTCAAGGTAGTAAATATCTAAGGCTCAGAGCTTGAGAGGATGGCGCATGCCACGAGAATGAATGTAGACTTTTTAGTGGCTAATTTTCCTGTGACCGTTTCAGAAGTCTAAATTTATTCCAGTGAAACACTCCAGCCTCCAAACAGACCATTTAAATATTCCTTAATGAAAGCAGTGTAAGAGAAAGAACTTGCTCAACGGAAATCATCCGTTTCTTTCTGTCTTACTTCGTGTATTTATCTACTAACCCATCTGTCTATATATCTATCTGTTCACCTGCAGGATAATAAAGCCACGACAGTGCACTGTGCCGGAGCCCGGGGTGAAGGTATCAGATCAGAGAATAAAGTTATGGTGTCTGTATTTCTGAAACCTGCAGACATTTTGCTCAACCAACACTAGATTACAAACTACATGTATCGTTTGTCAGTGCTGTAGGCCTACATTAGTGTATGCTGTTTCTGTGTGCTGTGCTGTTTCTTAGGTGGTGACAAAAAAAAGGGTCACATCAACATCACAAACCATGTGCACTGGAAAACAAGGAAAAGAGTCTCACTGTAAAACAGCGTGAGTTTGATTGTTATATCATTTCTAAATCCATTGTAAACACTTTTATTCATAAGACAATGATGTGTAGGTCTCGCCTTTTGTAAAATATATTCTCCATTAACATTCTTTTCGAGGCCTCTAAAGGTTTTCCGGTTGTTTGCTTGATTACAGAACCTCAAAGGTGTCTCATGCAAATGAGTTAGCAGCTGTAGAAGATTCAGCTGATTTTTTTCTGGCAGAGACGATACATAGCATGGAGGAGAAGATGAACGGCAGTGTCACGCATGAAAATGTTGTGGATGATCATGATGTGTCTAATGCTGGAGACAATGTAGGATCAGGTAATTTTTTATGAAACTTAAAAAAAGTAAACCCCAGTTAATTCTATTATAAAAGAATTTGTATACTAATAAAAGACACGTAATTATTTCTTAGAATTACCAGAAAGGTTTGAAATTAAATCTTAATTGGAGCCTTCACATGAAATAATTAATGTGATAAGTTTGCAGTAGAACGAACGTTGAGTGAAAGCCCCTTTTTATGGGTTTGTAAGTCTGATTGTGTTTCTTGTTGTTTTGTTAAGGCATTTCAGATGCTCAAATACGAGTCCTCAAGGCAAAACTACGGATTATGCAGGAAGAACTGGATCAACTCTCATGTGAATATTATAAGAAGGTATGGTAAAATATGCAGCTTAACAATTATTCAACTAGAACTCTAGTTGGGGGGGGCAGAGCCTCAGCTGAACAGCTGTGAGCCATCCAGTAAAAGAAAAAGTGCATGGAAACAAACTTTTCCACACACCTTTTAGTGAAAAGGTGCTGTGTTGAAATAACCATCATGTTCCAAGTCTCGAGTTCTCAAGCCCCTTAACACACCAAAATATGAAACACTGGTGGCTGCATTAATTGTTTTTGAATCACTGCTTCTAATGGAAGAATTTGAACTAAATTCTGAAGATGTGTTTATTTAACATTGTTTCTGTTGTTGCAGGATGATGAAAATGCTAAGCTTAGTGCAAAAATTAAGGAGATTGAGGAGGATCGAACCAGACTACAGAAGACCATAAGCATTCAGCAAACACAGATTGAAAAGCACAGAGCTTTAGCAGAGGAGTCTGCTAAAAAATGTGATGGTCTTCAACTACAAGTGTCTGGTTTACACAAGGTTTGTGTCAACGAAAAGACAGTCTTACAGCCTTTTTTTTTTACCTGTAATGACTGACAACAGACTGCAAAGGTGGTCCAAATATTTCTTAATAAACAGTGAAATCACCGTCTCACATGAGATGCTTGTGTGTGATTACTTCCTGGCTGTGCTCTGTGTAGGAAATAGAAAATCTGAATAGATCCAACAAACAAGCAGCAGCCATCCACAGCACTGCAGAGGTTCGTCTGAACAGAGCTCTGGAGGAGGTGGAGAGGTTAAAGACTCAACTGAACAAGATGAAACAAATGAATAAGGTAAGCAGATTACAGGGCTGTGAGTGCTGATAAAAACATACTCATGGTTTAATTACTGTAGGTATTCCAGTGTACATTTAAAATAATGTGAAATTATACAGATTCTAAACTCATATGCATAAAGTAACACAAATCAAACATGTACAACACAACATATTTAAAACAATCACAAAGAATTGAATCTTTATTTAAATATAAGCAATCTCTTACAGTTGTAGGGGGCATAGCAGCAAAATCTGGTGTTGCACGGTTCCTTTAATATCTTTTTAAAGCCATGGAATTATGAGTGTATTAGTATTGTACTTTGAAGAGTGTGTAAATCTAACTGGTTTGCAACTGAGACCTCACGTTGCAGAAATAAGGTAAGGCTCTGCCTAACTACTACTAATTTAGTCTTTTCAATTCTATTAAATAAGGACAAGATAAGTGAGGAACATCAGAGTAAAGAAAATCTACTTGCTGAAAACAAAATGCTAAAAAAACAGAAAGCAGAACTCGTTGTGGGTTTCAAGAAACAGCTCAAGCTGATTGACATTCTCAAAAAACAAAAGGTAAGTGTCTCGTCCCTACCCTAGTATAGGGTGTAATTATATATACATATGTTTGTAATCAAAATCTTAACAGTTTTTTTTGTGTGCGCAGATGCATTTTGAAGCTGCCAAGCTGCTGTCGTTCACTGAAGACGAGTTTATGAAAGCTCTAGACTGGGGGAAGCAATAAACACAGAGATTCAGCACGTGAAGTACAATGGGTTAAAAGGGGTCAAGAACCATTTTTTAAAAAATTATTTCTGTGTGTTGTGAAGTAAAAGACATCGGTTTGCAGTATCTCAGAATTTGACTGGTTTGATAGAGTTTAGAGTTTGAATTTAGAGGGAATTGAAACTTAAAGACTTGTTTCCTAATCATAACCTTAAACTGCCCTCTGCTGGCATACTGGAAGAAAAAGGTTTAATCATTGCCGTCCCAGCCGTCTTCAGAGAAGATATCGGCCTGACGTGCTTTAAAGTTTTTTCTGAAGTCTTCATCAAAGTGCGCAAGGTCATCTTCACGGAGCAAGCCCTGAAAGTAGATACACTGATGGTCATACACTTGTTTGATCTACTGAAGATATGAAACTAGATAGAATGATTTATGATTCATACACTGCTCCATACCTTAGGTAAGTATCCAAGGAGTTTTGTTGCGTGGCGTTTAAGGAGTCGCTGCCTCTCTTCTTCAATTATCTGTCTACGAAGTGCCTCCCTCTCCTGCTCAATCGCTCTCTCTTTAGCCTCCAGTTCCTTGAAGAGAGGAATTAAAATGTCATTATCAAAGCCAGTTGTTCAAAACTGACATTACAATCAAAAATTGATACAGATCCACTGTGTATTATGTATAATGTGTTTCATTTATGTTACTCAAATAAATCTTGTGTTTTCATTGCCAATTTTTTTCTATTCTCTCAAGCTACTACAATTTTTCTTTTCATATTTAGATACTGTCATTAATACATCTTTGTCCTCAAGACTTTGCAAGTGTTAAACATCAAATATGATCGAGATGAAAGTTGGTCACTTTGACCTGTTGCCTTCTGTAGTGTAGTGTAGTACTAGCAGTACAACTACTGGCAGTTAAACTAAACCAGTACCACCTTAATCTGGATGTAATTATGCAAACTGAAAACATGGTTTGTACCGTGTCGGCCTCACGCTGCCGTTTCCTTTCCTCTATCAGTTTCTCCACCTCGCGTTTGTGCTCAAGTTGCTTCATGCGTCGTTTCTGGGCATTCATCTGCTCTATCCGATCGTCCTCTGCAAACTTGGCCATCATTATTTTCCTGAAGGCCTCCTCTTCCTCTTTCTCTGCCTGCCTCTGCATCTCTTTGAAAGCCATCTGCTCCTGGCAGGTCTGCTGCATCATCAGCCTCTGTTTGATTTTCTTCTCCATCGCTTCCTGTTTGGTAAAAAATATCAGGATAATTTTGGTAAACTTCTAAATTCAAGCCCCAGAGGACACAGGACTCTGTACATGGCTCTTGTCTCATGAGCTGCTGTTCATGGAGAAGGAGCCCCACAGTGAATAGAGCAGTCAAAATTCCTGTGAATTAAGAGCATTAACTATTTGGGATGTTCAGACTCGGACTGCTTTGCTCAAGGGGTTTGTGGCAGACAGTGTACACATGTTGAAGTCGTGAGGTGGTACACTACAGAATGTGTCCCTTCAAAATAATGATAGTAAGGCTTGATATGATTACAACTTAGCATCCTAGCGTTACAACGATTACTTAACTAAGTGATGAATCAGTCGCTTATCAAGCAAAATGCCAAGCACCCCTAGCTGTAGCTCTTCAAATGTGAGAATTTGCAGTTTTCTGTCTTACATCATTGTTAATGAAACTTCTTTGGGTTTTGAACAGTTGTTTGAACGAATGGAGCAAGTTGAAGATGTCACCTTAGACTTTGGGAACTTGACTTAGTAATTTTTCACAGTTTTCTGACTTTTATAGACCAAACGATTAATTTAAAATTTATTGACAAATTAATTGATAATTAATACTTGTAATCATTACTTGTAGCTCTAATATCCCATATATAAAAGATTATTTTTTGGATATCTCCGTTGTTATTACTTCTATCTCAAATGTCATCTGTAATTATGTCAGAATTGCTGCACAAGCAGTAAAGTAATGATCCTTACAATTTCTCTCTGTCTGTTAGCCTCTTCCTGTTCCTCTAAACAAAGTTCCTCACGGACTCGCTCCATCTCTTCACGCTGCTGCCTCTCCTCTTCAATCTTCTTAGACAGCTAGAGGAGAAGAGACATGAGTGATACTAGTGATGTTTGGTACCAGATACAGGCATGTGTCATTGACTGAATAGATAAATAGATGGCCATTAGAACAAAAAGTTGTCTCAACTATTTTATGAAGATACTCTTTGGCTTCTTCCCTCTCTCTGATTTTAGCCAATCTGCTCTCCTCCATGTGCTGCTGATGGCTCGCAAACTCCATGATGCGTCTGTTCTCGGCCTCCGTCTTCTCTTGCTCCATGCGTCTCCACTCGGCCTGCTGTCTCTTGAATTCTTCAATGTGCTGCTTAGTGGCTCTGACCTTCTCCAATTTCAGCTCCCTCTCCCTTCACCAAAACAATATTTTTCAGTAAATCCATTATACTACCACAGTCTTCATGTACTCACTAGAAAGAAACGAGGGCTTGTAGACTGTATTTGAAATGCATACTCACACTGAACCAGTGGATTAAAAATATGTACAATATGAGTTGCATGAACAAATTCACTGCTTGATTTCGTAATCCACTTGAAATTTTAACTGAATGCAATGAAATTTCACAGTTTCTTGGATATAAAATGATTTGACTGAACATATCTACTCTGTTTAACTGAACAGGCCAGTAAAAGCACGGCAAATTTAAATCTATGGAATTCAGGTCAAGTTTTTGCTCATACTAATATCTCATTCCTTGACTGTTATGTTTAGCTAGAAAAACCTTCTTGTGTGCATTGTGCATTCATGTTAAGCGGTGTGAGAATTAGTCATGAAGGACTCACATCCGATCCTCCTCGTAAATCTTCCTGACAATCTCATCCACCATCAGCTTCTCTTTGAGGAACTCCTCATATGCCTCTTGTCTCTTGCGCTCCCTCTCCATCAGCTGTTGCTCCAGCTCTCTCTGATACTGCATCAGCTCCTCGTGGCGTTTCTTCTCCAGCTTCTGCTGCTCACTGGCTGCTCGCTCACATTTGCTCTTCATCTTGCGAGCAAAGTCTGCCTCCTCACGCTAATGAAACAGAAAAGACATGCACAGTATACAGCATGTAGGCTTCCCCCCAGTAATATGGTTTTTTCATTTGGAAGTTTCCCCTTAAAATTAAGATTAAATCACAGTTAAAAATTAAGTTAAAAGCTATTCATGAAGTATCTCAACCCATAAGTATAAGAAACCAAATACCTTCTGTCTAATCCTTCATTATTAGGAGGAATAAGAAGTTTTGTATTCCTAAATTGGCTCTTTAGAGCTTTTTTAAGCATAATCCTCAATATATTGATAAACATAAGGCCATGCACACAGCTGATCCAACCATCCTCAACAAAGAGTACATAATTCATTTTAGCCATGGCAGTTACCCTCTCTATTTTCTACATTTACAATTAGCAGTTGAGAAATTTTGAAAAAAGTTTTTGGGAAGTGATTGAAATCAACAAGGACAGTGCTCACCATTGTCTCAAATCTCATAGCTTCCTGCTCGGCAATCTGTGCAGCTCTCTCTTTGTTCAGATATGCAGATTTCAGTTTTGACTCCAGTTCTCGAAGCTCCAGGCTGAAAAGATTTACATAGACGTTTAAAAATGAACGTAAGTAACGAAGAGACCAAAGCAGAGAAAGACTGTGCAAAAGCAAAAAGTGTTGCATTTGTATACTCACACAGAATATGCAGTAAGTCAAGGTAATGAAGTAAGTGAGCGTACCTGTTCTCTTTGATATACTGCCTCATTTTCTCTTCTCTTTGCTTCTCATAGTTTATGCGGGCTAGCTCTTTTGCCATTCTTTCCTCTTGTTCAAGTTGCTTTTCCCTGTTTAATCTCTCCTCGTCTGCCTGCAAGTCAAATTTTATTTTGAATATCTGCATCTTTAGGTAAGGTACAGTTGACATGATACAGCATAGTGTTAGGTAAAGCAATGTTTTCCAAAAAGGACCTCAAACCACCAGTGGCCCGCGGTTTTTACCTGTTTTATTGGTGATTATCAATAAAACAGACAATAACCTATTACAGTTAAATTTACCCTACAATTGCTCCATGTTGCTGACAAAATAAGATGTTGCTTTAAAGGATAGATTATTGTCTTTTTTTTTCCCCAAGCAAAGATGAAATGGAAATTCAGTCTGATTATCCAATTATGATAATAAAGTTTGAGTCTACAGCACAAGAAATTTGTACTGTCAAAAGTAAACAGTGCATCTCTGTGGTACATTAGTTTCTCTATGTAACAATTAAATATCATTCCTCTAAAATAATCTGTATAACCTCTTTAATTGGTTCATCACACCAGATTTATAAAAAACCTCACACACTTACCATTACTACCTCATGTCTTTGCACTACAATTATTCAGCAATGTACACAATTCATGTGTGCATATATATATATACAAATTTATATTTTATTGTACTTATGTTGTATGCTAATTTGTTTGTTTTATTTATCTTTTTTAATAGAATTTGTGTTTAGCATGAAATGAGATAGAACTAAACTTAGTTGTTCAATCCCGTATAGTATAATGACATCAAAGCTAATGCTTAAATGTTCTTGAGGAGGGAAAATGGTCCATCATTATTCCCTGAAGCCTAACTTAATAGTTAAATAGCCTTTTTTGTCTGACCAGCAGTAAAAAAAACTAAAAAAAACAACCCAAAACTGTCATAGAAAACTACAAAAACTAGCAAATATTCACATTTGACAAGCTGGTTCTAGTCATTTTTGATGAATAAATTGAAAAAAACGGCTACCAATTACTTTTCTTTATATTCATCATTTCAGCTCCACACTGTCTTGTACAACTAGCACTAACAGAGAGCAGACCTTGAGCAGAGCGCTCTCCATTTGCCTCTCCCGGAGCTCCTCCTGCACCTGTCGCAGGTGTCTCCTCCTCTCAAAGCTCTCCTCGTCCCGCAGACTGGCCTGCAGCTGCCGCTCCCTCTCCACACGCCCGGCCTCCTGCTGCCTCTGCTGCTCCTGACTCTGGCGCTGGGACGTTAACCTCTGCTGCCGGCTGTAGGCCCAGTTGCGACTCTGTCCCGGTGACAAAGACACAAGTAGAGACACTGAAAGCAGGTGAACAGTGACAAGCTGATCCATATTAACAGCGTGGTAGCTGCTCTGCTTGAGGCTAACTCTAACTTCGGTTTGCCGACGAAGATTTACCATGTTTGTGGTGATTTTCGCCGATTCCAGCGATCTTAGCTTTATTCCTCCTAACTCTCTTATTTGTAAAAAACCTTGGATGAATGAACTTGAGGTGAGTTTCGATGCACAGCCGTCGTGAGCCGTCAATTAGCCGCAGTTAACGGGAGGCGTCGCTTGGTTTCCTCGGTTGTTTGGCGTTTCGTTGTCCTGGGAACGCCGCGTCACCGTACGCTCAGCCAATAAAAATGAGCGTTGACAATGACGTGAGGTCCGGGAAAAATCAAAATGAATATCCTTTACATCCACACCATAGATTGTGTGTATAGAAATAGAAATGTATCTATCTATAAATCTATATATATCTATATCTCTATCTATCTATCTATCTATATATATATATATGTGTGTGTGTGTGTATGTGTGTGTGAGTATATATAGTGGAGTAAAAAGTACAATTTCGCACTGTATATCGCAGTGAAGAAGAATTTTAAAATAGCATTAAAAAAAATAAAAAAATAAATGCTTACATTTCAGGTCAGACATTTTTTAGTAATAAGTATTCATAATATCCAAACATCTGAGCTCTCTGAAATTCATTGTTGACCTACAGGACCTTAATGTCTGGCTGTTTTAGAGAACAACGTTAAGAGAAAAGACACGTCTCTTGTATTAAAGATTTATTTACATAACAAACAACAGAAAAACATGGATCTAAACCCAGTAGTTTATAGATCTCTGAGGAAAATGTGTCCTAAGTGGAACACCATATATCTTTAGAGGAATGTATTGAAAACAGACTCAGGGGGTTAACATTTACAGTGCCATCATAGACGTAGGTGCATTTATAGACTTGCTCTACAGATACTGTATATACAAGTGAAAACCCTTTTTAAAAACCAATGACATGACCAATGACTTCAGACATTTTAAGCCAAACTAAGTAAACAAATTGCATTGTATAAATCCTTCCCAGAGCCATAGGGAATTTGCCTTTTTTCAGTAAATGCAAAATAAAATGCAACTTAAGCAACCAGCAGCTGCAACATAAACACTGGTTGACATGCCATGCTGAATACCTGCGCCCAACATAACGTGTACATATTTCTTTTCCACCTGGCACCAGTTAAAAGTAAGACGATAAAAGTCCTCAAATAGTTGTGGTCATTTTCCACCTTATGCCGCCTTCCACTGCTTAATTCTTCTGTCTTTTGGCCTTGGCCACACAAAGTTGACATTCCGTTCCTTAAGGAATAAAATGTGATGCTAATTTTTTTTATACATGTACTACTGTATTTCTTAATGGTTTAAAGAAACTTTCTATGCGCCGAGATAGAAGTTACTCTGATACATTCACACCTAATTTCTTAATAATATACCTGTTCCACATCTATTATAGACCAATATTTCTGCCACAAATCAGGAATTTTCTGTAAATAACGTATACATTTCAGTGATAATTTATGTTTTTTTTGTTGGTATAATAACCTCAAATTCAATATAAACGGAGCAGCTTTGTGATTACATCTCGAAAATTAATTTACACATTATACAATGATAGATTAACAAATTAAAGGATGATAAAAATCTAAAACAAACATCATCTTAATCCAAATCAAGTTAGCAGTGCAAAATAGTCTTTGATAGAAATGGGGCTCAAACTGCTTAAACAAAATTGAATCAAAGGCAAAATTACATTATTTTCTATGTGTACTTTTACGGGGACTACATGGAGACTTTAAATAACATCAGTAAATCATCAGAGAGAACGTCAGTATGTATATTTTTTGCCACTGAGTGTGTTTTTCAAAAAAATCTGGTTTAGTTTTAGAGTCAGATCGTTGACAAAATAATGTCTTCATCTTTTTCAGTAAAGCAAATCAAAAGTTGACACTGGGGATCAGGAGCAGAGCTAAATACTGTCCCTCCTTATGGCAGATGGGGTTTCCTTAAGGATAACATCAACCACTTTTTGAAACGTTTTAGAAATACAAAGTGAGCCACAGTCATTTAAGTCAAATCCACAACTGAAAATGCTTGAATCAGTCAAGATGCAGAGTAATGATTTCTGATTTTTGCAAATGTTCTAACTAGATAGTTTATAGGGCAAATAGGATTGTACGGGATGCATTTTTATCTATAAATACAAAGATACTTTCCATATATTTAGGTGATGAAAGTGTGACAGAAAAAAAAAAATCTGATAAAATACTTTTTTCAGTTGTTGAAAATGACCTGCCAAACACAGGGGTCATGAGTAGTAGCAGCAGCAAATACCAGCAGCCAAAGCAACATCATCATATAATTGGTATTTGTAAAAGAAATTACAATGCAGAGCATGGCTGATGAAGCAGTTATTTTTGATTCATAACTGTGCAGACCTCTGTTTGTCATGTGCACTGTTTAGTTGATGTACAGGTTCATTCAGATTTTGTCTGCTGTTCCCTAGTCTCATGCTCATGGACAATCCCAGAGACCGGGAGCTGCTCCCTGACATCTGTGCTCTGTGAGTTACCCATTGACTCATCACCGAGATCTAAAACCCCATCTGATCTACAGGAAGACGATAAAGCAGGCAGCAACAACTGCTTTAATTCTCCTTTAAAGGAACCTTCATTGACGCTTACTTCTGTGGAAACCTTTTCCTCATCACCTGCTGATTCTGGTTGATCAACAGTAGCAGCAGTAGCACTGCCAGATGTGACACTTTCGACTAGTTTCAAGTCCATTTCCTTTGGTCTTTGAGCAGGTGCTGACGTCAAGAGGTACAAGACTTTTGCTGGCTGCCCCAGGACGAGATGCCTGCATGCAAAGAAGAGGGCAGCATTACAGAAGCAGATTTCAGGTTAACATGCAGCCTTTAGCCACAGGCTCTTATTACCAAACACTGTTAACAAATGTTAAGCAAGGTTTAATATTTAAAAGCAGTCATGGAAATTTGTGAACAGCTACTCTGTACCTGGGAATGGAAACCTGACATGCCAATTTATTGGGACTGGATTCTTTTGGTACCTTGTAACGAGGAGTGCGGAAGAGAGAGCAGGCAGGTCGGAGTGGGTGAAGGAGACCATCATGGGTGATTCATGACAGAATGGTAAGAGCAAGAGTGAAATGGAAGGTTTACAAGATGGTAGTGAGACGAGCTAAGTTGTATGGTTTGGAGAGGGGGCCATGACGAGAAGACTGGTGGCGGAGCTGGAGTTGGCAGAGGTAAAAATGCTGTAATGATGATGTAAAGATTTTCGCTGGGAGCGACGAGGATGGACGGGATTAGGAATGAGCATATTAGAAGGACAGCTCAGGTTGGACGGTTTGCAGACAAAACAAGAGAGTTGAGATTGAGACAGTTTGGACATGGGCGGAGGAGAGATGGTGGATATATACGGGAGAACGATGCTGAAGATGAAAAGCTGCCAGGCAAGAGGAAAAGACGAAGGTCAAAAGGAGGTTTATGGACATGGTGAGAGAGGACATGCGGGCGGTTGGCGTGGCAGAGGAAGATGCAGAGGACAGGAGGAGATGGAAAGGCATGATCCGCTGTGGCGACCCCTGACAGGAGCAGCCAAAGGAAGAAATAGAAGAAGATTCATTTGGTACCTTAAAGGGGCACTCCAAAAATTTTACACATGAAGGTCAGTTTACTAGTCACGGGGAACCTATAAAAACAGTTGTATAATGTTGTCAAGTCTAAGCAAATAACATAACTTGTGTTTGTGGCACTTTACCTTTCTTTATTTACCTTTTCTTAATCTGTCTGTTGTAGAAACTTCAACTTTGTGGAAGTGTGACGCTAAATCACTGGAGTACCCCATTAAGAATTTAGTAAATGTTTATTTTGTCCTCTACTTTGTCAAGTATTTTTCTTAGAGGTTAAAGATAAATGAGTGACAAGATGTAATGTGGGTAGTAGTTTCTACTCACACTTGATCTTTGGCTTTGATATCTGCTGGGTTAAACACAAGAGACAGCCTTTTCAAGAAACTGGTACCACTAAATACTAGCCATGACTCAGGTGGTACTAGAGTAAAAAAACAAAACAAAAAAACAGCAACACAAAAAACAAAAAAAACAAACAACCAACCAAAAAAACCCACATACCTTTCTCCTGAATAACTTTGCATATGTGATTCGGTCGATCGGTTAAATGTTTGGTCATCAGGTCACCACCTGATGCATCAACGAGGAGGTCACAGTTGAGACAGACCAGGGTTAATCTGAGGAAAAACAAAAACAAAAATAATTTTCTGACAGAAAAAACACTGTATTCTGTGTTGTGCAAAATATAAGTTATGATGCATACTTACTTTAATGTAGATGAAATTTTCTTATGATCCATTTTCAAAAATCTATTTTTGGTGATGGTACTATGAAATCTAACAGAGGCCAAAGAAAGATTTGTCACAAGATTTGTCAGATAAATACATCAGACCTAAAACGAAGCACCACAAATACTGATTCAATTACAATTTTTACTCACCTTATCATATGATTCCCAATGGAAACTTTGCAACTTGTCCGATATTTGCAGGCGCCACAATTCGAAACCATTGGGAAATGAGAAAAGAAGTGGTCAACTTGTGTGTTGCACTCGATGCACGTGAAACGCCCTCCGTTGACTCTGAAAATTGGAAATGTTAGAAAAAGAGCACAAAACACAAAGTTCCATCATACAGTTTGAAATTACGCCTTGGTTTAAACATTTGAGAGACTCTCCCTTCAGGAGTCCGGTCAGATTTCAAGATACTGTAAAGAATCAAGGATTTGAATTTTTGTTGTTAGGATGTAATTTACTTCAACTACAACAATCTGACTATCCCTTTGATCATTTGTAGTTGCAGCACAAATCATCAGTCTGTATTAGCACAGAAATGTGTTAAGGTTTTCATAAAAATGAAATGAGTAATTGTTGTAATGTCTCCGACTACAGTGTGAAAAAGATCAGTTAACAACCTGAGATTCCGGAGTGCCAGGTTGTGCTTGGTAGTTCGACCTTCTTGCTTCTTGCTCTGAGTCGTCTTAGGTTTTCCCGCTCCAGAGACATTCGATTTAGACTTGGATACATTGACTGGAGGTTTGGTTTTCTGACTGATTCTTAGTGTGTCTGGACTGATGGTAAAGCTCGATCTGTCAGGGGAGATCGGCACTACGGGCGTCTTTCCTGTGAGGGAGGCTCGAATGGTCACCTGGAAAGAAAACATAATATGTATTAACTCTGCATTTAATTTGTACTAATCTAAGAATAGCTAAAACAAAGGTCTAAAATAAGTGATGTACGATCTTATGTCGTGTCAGACCTTTGTACCCGGAGGAAGGCCCTCCAGGGCTTTAGGTTTTCTGAAAGTCTTGTGGACATGAGTCCTGTGCTCCAATTTCTCCTTGTAGGTGAGGAAATTCAGTCTGCACTTTCCACAACGATGGATCCCTTTTTTCTGAAACAGAAGAAACATCACAGTGTAGAAACACAAAAACGCAATTAATAAGCAGTGAGAGAAGAGGCTAATTTCTAAGATGCTTCATTTGGATTCACGGAAAAAGTATAACGAGTATGAAAGAATCGAGTTTCATTTCTATTAATAGATGACCAATTAATTTTCTTTGGTTCCATCTCTACCATATGTATTGCTCCTTTAGGGCTGGTAGAGAGAAGGAGGTTTTTATGTGTTACAGAATTATGCCGGGCAGACAACCAAACCAATCCAACCTTGGAGTTGGAGCTACAAGTACAAACCAAAAGTGTGTTCAAACTCTTGCAAATATTCTTTATGATCTATGATCTTAAGAATTTACAGAATCCGTAGACTATTACAAAAGCACATTGCTCTGTGACACATGTGACATGACACAAGGTTTTCCTGGCTTTACAGCAGACTGGATGAAATGCAGCATCCTACCTGATGTTTCATGTAATGTTGCATGTACATGTGACTACTTCTAAGAACTTTGAGACAGAAGGGACAGAGCAGGTCTTTTGTGTTTTCATGGACACTTCGGAAATGTGTCTCCACATCTGAGAAGAAAGAGGACCTGTAATTGCACACCTGTGGAAACAATAAAACAGAATTTCCGTGTTAGTAAATGTTTCCCTTGAAATTTTAAACCAAACCACAACTCAGTAACAAGCAACAGACCTGGCAGACATAAGGCATTTCCCCGGGCTTGTGGTTATCCTTCATGTGTTCCAGGAGCACTTGCTCTGACTCAAACGCCAGCTCACATATCTTGCAATTGGCTGAAAAAGGAAAGAGACGAAAATGAAAAATGGCCACTAAGTGTCTGACTTTACTGTCCTGTCTAAACCTCAAGCTGTGCAGATCATTATGTTTTACTTGAGGATTCGATCGGGCTGTGAGCACTCTCGATGTGGCACTGCAGCTGGAACGGAGTCATATACTGTCGGTAGCAATGCTGGCAGGTTGTGTGGCTTTCCCAGCTCTCACTGTTCTGCTTTTCCAGCTCCAGGTGGTGTTTCATATGGTTCATGAACCTGCATGGCAGGGTGGACACGGACACGGACACAGACACACACACACACACACAGCACAGAAACGTCACGTAACCCTTTAATACATAGGAGCTGACAAGTAATCAGCCAGCTTATTTCTGTAGTAAGGCACAGCAGATATATCTGTGTGACATGAGGAGCTGAAACAACTGATTAACAGGGGGCTGTTAACAGCTCAGTTTATAAAGTAAGAAAGGTGAAATAAGAGTAGATACAAAACAAAACAAAAACCCGAACTTGTGGGCTCATAATCTACATATGCAGGAAATTTGCAGTGATTTGAGGAATATTCCAGTTTCCAAAAGACAAACAAGAGACATTAAAACAAAAGCAATGTCAAGTAGTGGGGAAGAAAAAATAAAAATAAATAATAATTAAATATTCACAGGCTGTGTGCATGTAGCGGTTATCATCCGGGTCCCAAAGGAGTTTAAAGACAAATGAAGTATTCTCCTTGCACCTCGGTTTCTAAGCATGTATAATGGCCGTTAAAATATCAGCAATTAAGCTCAGATTTTTGTTTTGCCTAATGATGCAGTGCTCCGACGTTGCAGCAAGCACCTCCACAGATACTTGCCACTCCTGCCCTGACCAGGCACGGCCCATTTTTCAGTCTGTGCATTCTGCTACCTCAGCTCCCCTAATAGAAATTTTAATGTGGATGAACTATGACCTCAACTGTGAGCAACAGAGTGCGGTTGCAGTACAAATGTGTTTCCCCATTAAAAGCAGCTTACAGAAGCTTTTTTTTTGCAATGTTCTGAAGCAAAGTTATTTAATCAAAGGAGCAGTTTTTACACCAAACTAGCAGTCATTTTTCATCTTTAGGCCCAAGAGGGAAAACGGTCTGATACTGTCATCCATCTGAGAGGAAAACTGCAGTGAGCACCAAAGAAGATGTCCACTCCTTCTTCACTGACACTGGACAGATAACTTTTTCTCATGTCTTTCAAGTCCCAGTCTCACATTGCAGATTAAATGTGTGGAAGTGCTTACAAACAACACAAGTACACACAAACATCATAACAGCTTTAAATTCATGGTAACTGACCACTGTTATTAAGTAATTGATTCAAATGCTTAGACCTAGGACCATGTGAAAACAATGTGACAGTGTGAAAGGGTCCGCTGGTCGTCATGAACCTTCAGCAGAGAAAATTATCACCTGAATCTGCCGCCCCCTTCGCCTTTACAGAGCTTCATAGCAAGTTTCACCTGAGTGTTTTTGCTGTCTGGCCCCAACTTCACTGCTCTGGCACACTCTCGCCGCTCTTACTGCGATCTTTTTCAGCTGCAGCAGGCAGCTGTTTTTAGAGAAAAAGCTTTAAGAGAACCCGCTGTACACTAGCTGCTCAGCAACATGGTGAAGCATTTCGCAGCTAAAGAGCCAGATATTTCCCTCAGGAGTTGGCAGGAGAGCAAAAACAGGGCTAAAAGGGAAGTGAATATTGGACTTACATTTGTCAGGTAGCGAGAAAACACAACTCCAAATGAATGATAATGTTGCGGCATAACAACATTCAGAGCTGCACTGTGCCCTTGCTGATTTTATATTTTCAGCTGACAGAGTATACTTATGAGGGGAAGAAATGGATTATTACCCTGTTATTTTACAGGGGCAAGAAAAACATAATCATACCTGATATTGTTCTTGAGGACTTTTAGACAGCTCTGGCACTTGAAAGTTGTGTTGGTCTTCTGCACCTCCTTCTTGTTCCCATCTCCCTCAAACCGGCCGTAGTAAAAATCTGAGACCAGCATGATGCGCTTGTTTGCACCCATGTTCAGAGCTGATGGAGCTGTACTTTCAGCATTTGTACAGCAACTCTGAAATAACGAGACTTTTTACATGAATGCCAACTTCCTATTTATGTCTGATTCATTTAAGCAACAAATCAGACATTAAAGCAAAGATGAAAACACATTAAGAGCATTTTACCCAGAAAGTGTTGATCTCTGGGTGCAAATTTTTATGTTGTTTGTTTTCAAAAATATTTTATGGCTGTGTTATGCTATGCTTTCATGTTTCCACTCATGGACTAGATTCCACAGGAGGTTTACTCACCATCATATGAAATTTCAGGGCTTCCTGTGTAAGGAATTCTTCTTGACAATTGGTGCACTTTTTCTTTATGATCCCATTTTCCACTCTCACAGTTACTTTTGCCGGCCCTAAAGAAAACCAGTTAGATGTTACAAATAACTAGATATTAAAACACAAGAGAACTTAGATTAGGTTCAGGCTTAGTTTCCAGTAATAAGAGTATAAAACAGTGTCAAAAAAAATCCCTCTGGTAACAGACACTTACCTAAGTCAAGCTTTGCTCTTTTTGCCACACTGTCTGTTTCCTGTGGTAGCAATCCTCGTTTGACTGCGCTTTGATCTGTATGAAATCCAAGAAAACCCATTTACATTTTAGTCATTGTCAGCTCGTTTAGCTGCAAGCATGGTAAAATACCGTTAAATCTAAGAAAACTACCTCTATTGGTGCTACTGAAGGTCTGAAGAGATTGGGAGTTTGGTCGTATAGGTTGCAGCTGATTAGATTGTGTTGAATACACAGCAGGGCTCTGGACATTAGACAACGTCACGACGTTGTTGCTGATTTGTTGCACCTGAGGCCTGTGGACGGCACCAGGTATTACTGTGCCTGGACTGACCTGCTGAAAAAGCTGCTGCTGTCCAGCTGAACAACAGAGGACACAAACTCTTAAGACAAACTTGGCATTATCACATTAAAACTATAAAAGCCTTTGATGAAGCTTATTGTATTACATCACCAAATCGCTGATAAGAGGGGAAAGAGGATTTACTCCTCAGAACTGTATTATAATCGGGTTTACCTGGTACAATTGTAAATGATGTCCCAGGTGGGTACTGTCTCCCAAGAGAGGCAATGAACTCACTGTTGTTTGCTAATTGTGGAGAAGTGACAATAAAGCCCTGCAAAGAAGTTTGAATCCATAATTCAACATAGGAGTACTTCATGCATCAACTGGATAAATTTACATAACATGAAAAGCTGTTTACTCCATACAAAACAAAATCACAACAAACAAATAGTTGTCCTTTTTTCAAATTATTTGGAAAAATAATTAAACAATACCTGGTTATTGACAATAACAGGCTGCGGAGTAACTGTAGTCAGATTGGGTGCTGCAGTATTCACTGCATTTCCCACCATATTCAGTGGCAACATTATTGGTGAGGAGCCCATGGCAGGCTGGGGAGCAGGACGCTTTATTTCTTGTATCCCTGCACTGTTCCTCTGAGGAGGTGGAGGGTTAGGCTTACCATCCTTTTGGTTATTAGCTGTAAGAACATACAAAAGGACCAAAGTAAGCGCTTCAACAGGCTACTTTGTCTCCTGAAGTAAATAAACCTAAACAAACTGTAAGCAGAGATTAGGTGCAACCTGCAGGAGGACAAGTGAACAAAATGTAATATTAATTTTAAACAGCTATAGTAAATATCAATTTGATTATAAACTATCAATGTTAAACTGTTCTATGCCAAATATTAAACAGCAGATGGTGATTCTGCGCTACACATTTCATATTATCGTTTGCACTTGTTGGGCTTAAACATCAACAAAATTAGGTTTTTAAATGCTGACATTCATAAATTTTAAAAATGTGAAATGACATACAGAGCACTCCAACGAAAATGGGTTCATCATCATCATCCTCTATCAAGTGAACTTCAGGAACTTGTTTCTGCCAAGGCTCCAGCTCCTCCTCGACACATTCCATAAAGAGTTCAGACATTGTGAAGCTGCAGCGGTAAAATACAATATTTAGCCATATTTAGCCAATCTGAACCACTACTTCCGGGAGCAATCTTAAAATATTTTAAAAAATACTACTAATTCAAGACAAGGACCAGATATATACCGTATGCTATAAGAAACTTATTAATATAACAAAATTAGTTCTGCGGCAGCTAAACTGAAAAGACAGGCTTGTTAAAAAATGTGCCAACTATTTGATAAACTATTTACAAAATATTATATATTTTTAACACGCTTATCCACAGGAAAAGTTATGTTTTTGAACTGTAAAAACACACAACTGTCCTCAACATTTTCAGCTTAAAAAATGTAGGCTTAAACTCAACAGATGGCAACATGATCAGATATAAAAAGAAGTGTGGGACATGAATTGAGAGTTTGTGGTTCTAGAAAGGGAAATATTTACAAAACATACAGTAAAAGATCTTTTTCGAAAAAGAATTTTTGACATGTCACAATAGGAAAAGCATAGGTGTGAAAAAAAAGAATGATGGATGAATTAAATTGGTGTTGTGTATGCTGGCTGACCATGTAAAATCTTCCTTTGTATATGCTACCAGTCTTCTCAGTCAGGTTGAGTATGGATGTTACTCAACTTCTGGCTTGCTGCACCACAATCTGCATTTTTTTCTACTGCACAGCAGATGGTCTCTTTGAATGGAGTGAACGCTTATTTTTAGGTGAGCCTCTTACTTGTGAGTATTATATTACAGGTTGTTTTTAGCCTTAATTTTTCTGCGCTACTGAGCTTCAACCAGTCAGTCTATAGAGCTATTGCCCATGTTTAACAGCCCAAAAAGTGCCCAGTGAGCCCAGTTTAACCTATTAGATGCATCTGTTGCCTCATGTTATGTGTTTTTCTGCTACAGAAAACATATATTTGTGATAAGATAGCTCTTCCCGACTTCTTTAGCACAAAAATGGACCGGAGAGAGCCATCTTTCAGCAGTAGTCACTAGAGAAAATCATGAATATCGTGTTACAACATGGTGACCTCAAAAACCAGGCAGCCTAAAAAATACAAACAGTCAGAGAAAACTGATATCTCGTTAAAGTTATATTAACAACGACCAAGAGGTTAATCACAAGGAAATGGTGCAAAGAGGATATCCTACTCTAGGACAGTGGCTGGACATTACTACGACCTTTGTATAAACACTGAAATATCTGAGTTGGATCAGTATGTTGATATCTCACTGACACCCATTTTGCGTTTTCTTCTGTAACAACGCAATGAAATGCAAGATTTACCGCTCTACGCCTGGCCAGACAAAATAGACGACTGAAAGCTAAAAACCCAAACCTCTGCAAAATTGTGCCCTTAGTAAGTTGTTCTGGTGTGTTAGCAAATAAAAGCCAGACACAGAATAATATAGGCATTCATTTGGGGTCTGGTTGATGAAAGTAAGTCCAACACTCACCTTCCTTTTCACACTGTTATGATCAGCACTTTTTGTTTGCTATAAATGGCTGCCTGCTGCTGCAGGAGACAAGGTTAATAAGAGTGGAATTTATGGACGGTAAAACCTAAAGAATGGGCTGAAAAACACTAAAAAGCCCTGCGGAGCACTCCCAGCACCAACTCTCACATTACATGCACTCATCTGTTCCATTGTTAATAAAATAAATATTAGTGGACATTTAAACCTGCATTAATTGATTTTTTAACCACTTTTGAGGCAACACAACAAGCTATAAAACTGACATAATATCATCTTATTATTTTGTATAATGCAAAAATTTGCCTATTTACACATCAGTCAGACACAGAGCAACAGTTCCATTCAACTGGAGTCGTGTTGCTCTCCATCAGGCAACTGTAAGGCCAATAGTCAATCTCCTTTTAGCTCTGTTTTCTTTTCCACCGACTCATGAGGGAAATATCCAGCTAAAAATCCATTTAATTCACCAGTTTGTCTGTCTGCCATTTGGTGTTGTGCAGGTGTTGCAGAGTTGGTTCATCAGAGCTTTGTCCCTGAAAACAGCTGCCTGCTGCGGCTAAAGCAGACCTTGTTGAGGGCCTTGAAAGTGGAGCATTAAATCCACGAGTTGAAAGATGTTAAAATGCTCTATAGAGTAGAGAACTGGAGATAATAATACTCTGTCGGTTCAGTGCTGTAAAAAACATCCTTCACGTAACATCTAGCCATTAGACCCACTGTTAATATCAAAATACTGATAATAGACACTTTAAAAGTAGTAGAATATAAAATGATTTTCCTTTTTACAACAGCCAACAATTGCATGTATAACCATTAGAATATATGCAAATGGTTCCTTGAAACACTGAATGTGATGGGGTCAGAGTATTTATGGTGGTTCTTATGACTCGAACAGGAATAATAATAATTATTATTATTATTGGCACACAGCTTTTCATTTACCTGCCAAGATGGCGGCAGTATTGGTTGCCATAGGAGATTTCTGATGCAGCTGTCTAGCCTCTTCTCAGATGAAGATACATTTCTAATCAAACACTTTAAAATAGCATAAGTTCTATCTTTTTTTAGTTATCGTTGTTTGCTTATGTGTGACAGGAAACAAACTTAGGCCCAAGTAGTTTTATTAAGTACAGTATGGTGAAATGACCTGAGAGTGTGAAGATGCTCTTTTAGTTTTGGACCCAACCTCGGTGTGCGCTACTATTGAGCCCTTCACAACCAAATACTACATTTATTAAAGATTTAATCACCTACATGAAAAGAAAACTGTTGGCAACGGTCTCCAGATCTACCATCTAACTAGCTAACATTAGCCTGTATTAGCTCAGCGCTGTGTTTTGTTATTAGATCCTCGGTCCCTTTCAACAGCAAGGTGGCTAATGCTAACTAGCTAACGTTCATGGTGCAACTGCTGCAGTCTGCGGCGGAATTAAAGCACCAGGTACAAGATCGGATCTTTTGAGACTTCGCAGATTTTCTCCCAATGCACCCTATCGTTACGCTGCAAGAGTTACCACTTATTGGTCACCGTTCCTTAACATTAGCGAGGCTCCGTCTGCACGTTGGTATTACCTGAGAGGTGGATGTTGGGACAAAGACTGCACTCTGAGCGTGGAGTGCAGAACCTGGGATTCTGCCGACCCCTCTCACACCCAGCCTCAGAGCCGTGTCTGGATAGCCAAACTTCGGCAAAGGCCTTGGCCCGAGGACGACCGAGTTCAGATAGTGCGGGTCTATTTCTCACAGGAGGGGTGGGGGGTGTGTGTGTGTGTGTGGGGGGGGGGGAGTCTGCTGGCCCAAGGCAGCGGAAACGCTCGGACCGCCTGCACCAATCAGACCACCCGCCCCATCGCTGGTTTTCTTCTTCTTCTTCTTTGAGGTTTTACGGCAGTTGACATCGACGATATTGCATTGGCTGCCACCTTCAGTTTTTTATCCTCCCTCCAGTGTCCATTAATTGTAAGGGGGTCTTTCCAGTCCAGCCTAATAACCATTTCTTCCCTTGAACACTGCCTCCACATTCTAATATAGGTTTAATGTTGTCCTCTAGCCGCCTTAATTTTTTTCTTTAGAATTAAGCAACCTACTGTTATTGCCTTTTGAGTGGCTAATTTCATATGCCTCCAGTACACGAACAGTGAATGTGTAATATGCGGCACAGCCACAGTGAATGGTATATGCATTTCAGCCTGCTGTGTATGGATTGATATCCTAAATAAAAAATAAAAAAAATAAAAAACTCTTCAGTCTTGTCTGAGGCTAGTAGACTTATATTAGAGTACTTTTATTTTTGATACTTTTACTACATTTTCCGGAAGATACTTAAATACTGTGACTTAACTAACATTTTCAAAACAAGAAGACTGTCACCTGTAATGGGGTATTTTTTTAAATTGTGGTATTAGTACTTTTACTTAAGTAGAGGATTCAAATACTTCTTCCACCATTGTGCAGTGGTCCGTCACAGACTGTAGCTGCAACTCTTGATGGCCTGAGTTGCAGCTCCCATACACTCAGATTATGACATCCACTAAGTGGAGGTAAAGGTGTCTATTTTTCACAAGGGCAAGTAATAGTCAGACTGGCTGCTGTCCGTATTGCTTTAAAGAAAAGTAAAGCCCTATAATTAAGTTAGCTACCTCCATTAAAAGCTAACATGGTCTGTACAGTCTATATAAGTCTACTTTTTAAAGTAAATTTCCCACTTTCCCCATTTAAATGTAGCATCTACACGCTGGTTATGAATGCAGGCTTTACAAATGTTTTTCCACCACTTTTTTTAAATTCAACATGGCTCCTTCTCTTACTAGTTTCCCCAGTACTGTTGCTGGTTGATAAAATGCAATCAGCTTGAATGGGAGTGGGCGCTTCCAAAAGAGGACATGAGAGTTTGGGAACCACAGATTTAGACCAACTTTCATAAAACGGCCTTTGTAGCAAACTAAACACTTGTGTGCTGCTTCAGAGTGAGATGTTCAGGTGTGTATCAGATTCAGCCCTGCTTGATCCCAGTACATCTTAATGTATTATTGAGAAATTATGAACCAATACCATGCATTTGAATAATACAGCAATGAAGCACGTGAGGCTGGGTTTTGACTTAAGAATTTATTTTACTGAACATAATACTAAAATAATGGCTGTACCATTGAAGTGGAATGTAAGTTACAGGCTGCTACCACTTTTTTCTTTTGGTCTTGGACTCACAGTGGCCTGCACAGACACTTAAATATGCAGATAACATATTAATTTGTGCAATTGATATGACACATTTATGTGAGATGACTTACTGAACTCACCAATTATAACTGTTGGTTTCATCTTGCTTCATTTAAGTTTTATAGTTATTGTTTGTTTGATGTGCCAGTTGATTCAAGTTCAAGTACGGTAAAGCGAGGCCGAGAAACCGATACAGAGAGGGCCTGTGAGTTGGACTGGTCTGACTGTAGCTGGTTAGATGATGTTGCATATACTGCAGGACCCTGGACACTCGATAAGGACACAGGGTTGTTGCTGATTTGCTGCACCTCAGAAGAATGGACACCACCATAGGCCCCGGGTGTTACTGTGGCTGTAGCCACTTTCTGGAAAAGTTGCTGGTGACCAGCTGGAAAACAACACACAAACTCTTTGGGTGAACTAAACAAAAGATAACACAAATTACATCATCACAAGAATATCAGCCCCATTAAACAGTCATTAAAAAAGGTGAAAATAGTTACAAAAAAAGTCTGTTCAGAGCGCTCCACGCTTTTACCTGGTACTACTGCAAACGAATTCCTGGGAGGACATTGTATCCCAAGGGAGCCAATGAACTCAGTGTTGCTTGTTAATTGTGGAGAAGCCACAATGAATCCCTGGGAAATAGAAACAGAGTCCATATTTTAACATACAGAACCAGTACCCATGTAACAACCATTTCGGAAATTAAATGACAAGCTATAAGTTATTACAAATAACTACATAAAATGATTCTAATAACATCATTACTTGGTTGTTGAAGACAACAGGCTCTTCAGTTTCTGTTTTCAACTTCGGTGGTGAAGTCATCACTGCATTTCTCTTGTTCGGCTGAGAGTACAAAAGCTGGATGTTTAAAAACCTCAACACCAACATGTTCTTTAAGAAAACGCTGTTACATACTCAGCTCTCCAACGTCATCTTCATCTTTACAGTGAACTTGTGAAGTTTGTTTCTGCCATGGCTCCAGCTCCTCCTCTTCACAATCAAGTAAAAGCTCAGATGTTGTGGACCTGAAACAGAAAACAGCAATGAATGACACACTTGGTTTCCGTAACATACAATAACCAGACAAATGTTTACTGATATGCCAAGCTCCCATTCAATGATTGATGAATTTGCTGTCTTCACTTGGCTTTTTTTTTTTCTTTGCTGCCCTTTTTTGAGCCAATTTGCCTTTTCTAATTTCCAATACTCTCTTACAGAGGGAATCAAAGAAGACTGGTTTTTGTAAGTTTTCTGCTCATATCATTCGGTTTAAAAAGTAGTTTTATGGGTAAATAGTAAAAATTATTCTCATTTACAATCATTCTTAAGTATTCCATTCATAATCCATCTTAATTTGGTAACTCTGATAAAATGGCATCTTTTTGGTTTTCTTGTAGTAAAGCAGTTAATTTCAAGAGGGTGGAACTGGGATTATCTTTGTCTAAACCTGTAGGTGTGGCCTTCAGACACAAGTTGCTCTAGAGCTACAGGACCAAGAATTTGCATCATTCAGTGAACACTGAGTTGCCAGTTTATAAAGCTAAACCTAGCCTAGCAACAATCCTGCATTGAATCCTGGTTGAATCTTATTATATTCACTTTTTGTTGAGACTGTAAGTGAAGGTGTTGATTCAACTCTTTGGTAATTTATTTTATGGCACTGTTGAATTATGAATTTAACGTTTTACAGAAAACAGTTTCTACTATTTTTTTTGGAGGGGTGGGGGGGGGTGTGTTCTATTTGAACAGTGCATGTTTAAAGGAATCCACTGCTCTTTTATGTTGGAATAGCTTTAACCTTTTCTTTGTACTGGTGTTTCAATTCTCCCTCTATCATGAGATTTGAGCAAGATTAATACATTCTACATATCAACATTCTTGGAGAAAAAAAAGTTTGTTGTAATATATTAATTCAAAGTACATAATAACTTTGATTTTATAAAAAACATTCTTGAAAATGAGCCTCATCAAAGACATACAGGTATTAGTGGGAATTAGTGGTACGTAAACTTCTTCATCACAGCTGTCATCTGCTCCTGATGTTTTCAGTTCAGTAGTTTCTGTGATGTTTTCAATATCACTATCCAAGTCAGATCTATTAGATTAAAAAAACAAAACAAAACAAAACATCTGATGATAGAATCAAATGAGACACAGAAACACAAATTACGATACAATATATGCTGTATAATATAGTATAAACTTACATTCTGTTCTTCACACTGTTGCAATCATCCTCATCAATAGTGACCTCCACCTCATCGAAACTGAAAATGTCATGTCACAGTTAGGACAATGAATAAGACAGGGAGTAAAAAAATATCAATACAGTACTGACAGACATATATAGCTACTGAAACATACATTCTCAAAAAAGATCAATAGATGTTCAACATCAACTTGCTGGTGCCGTTTACCTCTGCAGACATACAGAAAATAATTTTCTGAAAATTCAAAAGTCGTTACAGCATGTGGACATTAATTGTATAATATGACACCTGTGCAGTGAAACCCACATGAACGCCTGTAAAATATAATGTGATCCAATGCAAAAGCCATGGAGTAACCCAGAGCATGCAAAGCAATAAAAAAAAAAAAAAAAACATACAAGCAGTCTAGATTGACGCAAAGTAACTGTCACGTTCCTGGTTCAATTCTGGCCAAGTAGCTTCTAATGTCATCTACCTTTATCTTTCCCCATGTTTCCTTTCAAACACTGCTAATAGATTTAAGTAAAGGCCAATTTTTGGGGTTATTAAAAAAAATGTATGGGCTAAAACAATGTCAACGGCCAACCTCAGTCAATACAAGTGATGTGTTAAACAAGACTAGGTCAAAACCTAGTATATAGCTGAACCACCCTTCAACAGAAAGTAGCTAAGGTTTGTCCAAAAAGTTGCTAGATTTGTCACGAGGTGCTTTTTTTGAAAAAAAAGTTTTTAAAAGGGTGTAAAAACTGTAAATCTTGTGACAAAGGCGCAAAGTTGGTAACACTGCCTGTAAACGCCCCCCTGTAGAAGTAATAGAACCTGTTTGCACTAATTCATTTTGAAAGAGCAACGACCAATTGGGAAAGTCAAACACTCGTTCGGCTGACCAATGGTGTAACTTCATCACTCAGTCAGGCGGTCAGACGGTCAGTCAGACATTTACATTTGTAGGACTGGCCCCCACGTTGCAGCCCAGCCAAAAAACAAGGCAAGGTGATGACTGCTTACCTTTCAGAGGCTGATACATGTCTAAGACTTGAAGGCTCTTGTATGCAAGCTCCAGTGGAGGTCATCATTATTGAGGATCTCTTTTCATACCTGTAAAAAGAAACCTTATCATTAGACACAAAACCTCATCTGGAAAAAAAACAAAGCGCAAATCTCATTTTTAAGCAGACAACTATCTCAGTCATAATTATTACAGAAAGTACTTCTAAAAGCTGTGGATTAGACGGAGGAATCTGAAGATTGTTTAAGCAAACACTCATTTCCTCTGAGTTTTACAAATGCGATTTTTTCAAGTTTGTACCAAAAACTGTTTGCAGAGTCAGCAGATGTTAATACTGCATAAATTATATGACAAATCAAACTGAAACTAACAGCATGGATAGAGAGTAGGGGTGAGTAGGAACATTTTTTTCTCAATAAAGTATAAGTACGAACACGAATGTTTGTGTCTTCAAACAAAAAAATAGTAAAGATAAAAATATATGTTCAATGACTCCAACTGTGTAGAGCATAAGTGAACTCTACAATGTTGATAGTTTACAAATGACACTGCATGTATTCCATCAGGCAAATTATTAAAAGTATTACTGTTGTACATCAAATTGTAATGATGTAATGATAAACTATAATGTTTATCAAGTGTAATGTTTATGTACTTGTACCAAAGGAAGGCCTACCTTTGAGATTCAGTGCCATTGCTAGCCAGTGATGGGGGAGGTGGTAGCTCATGGTTACTCCCAGTCTTCAGGAGGGTTGATGCTGATGGACCCTTTATGTACCTTTTGTAACTGTTTAAAAAAAAAAAAAAATGGAAAAAAGGAAAAAAGGATGTAATGTTATAATTATGTATCCAGAGCTGAGAGACCAGGCGCGATGTATGCAGGGGTTGTATTGGGCCGGGGCTGTCAGGGGCTAAGCCTATGATGGGCCGGTATTAAACCAAATTCTGTGACCCAAATACTGTAGGAATTTCAGTTGTATTGCCATTGCATAAATGTTTTATCATACTTTGGAAGCAGCTACCAAAATAAAGGAAAACATGCAACAGGAGGACAAGAACAGAGTTAACTTGCTCTGTCAATGTAACCTTGCTGAAATGAGGGTTGGTTCCATTTCTTTTGGTCAACACATTCAACAAATTATTTTCTTTGCCTAAAACCTATATTGTGTAATCTGTATTTTCTTTGCAGGTTTCATTAGATGACATGTTGAGTGCAGACAGAGATGACCTCCTTGATAGAGTAGCCACATGTCTCCCAGGTTTGATATTTGACATAGGTCCTAATGCTACAAGGAGCAGTATACTACTGTGGTGGTGCACTTGTCAAAACTGTCGGGACATACCAATACAGATTAAGAGGAAGTGCTGCCAACAGAGACCAGAATACTGTATCAGCTGGGCACCCCATATGGAATACTGTTGCTTGGAGGAGGGGATTCTACAACTGGCAGGGCAGCTCAGACATGAATATCTGGGCTTAGATGACCCACAAGACCCTGGGTAAGTCAACAGAGAATACAGACATGCAGCATAGAGAGACTTTGTTTTGTGGCATCAGGGTCAACTGAGGGCTGGTCACCAAATTGTCATCCCAGGCTGTTGCATGTTCCGCATATCGGACACACATCGAGATCCTGATAGGAACTATAAAGGCTTCATCCCTGGCCTGCTGTGACACATTTTTAGATTCCATTCATTCCCATACCGTACTGGTTTTTGCTACTGCTTTGCACAACTGAGCTGCAGCAATATTTATAGACTAAGCTCAGGCCAGAGTGAGGCTGACAGGAGAAAGGCTACAATCACTCAGAGACTGCTAAGCCCTTTTTCAGAGGGGGAAATTTGTGTCTCTTGAGCTTTGTGCTGGGTGGCTTCACACAGGCTGGACCCACGTCTTCATGGCTCTCACAGGGTGAGGGTCTCTAATCTAATCCCATGGAGTAGCGAGGGCTTCCTGACTCAGGGATTGCCTATGGGGTATTATTTGGTGTAGGAAAGTGGTCACAACAGATGCCTCCCTTTCAGGCTGGGGGGGGAAGTATTGGAGTAGTAAATGGAACCTGGGACCCTCACCGGCACTCCACTCACATATGATATACTCACAATTACCTGGAATTGTAAGCTGTTCATCTGTCACTGAAACATTTCCTCCCTTTCCTGAGGGGACATCATGTGTTAGTCCAGACAGACAACACCACAGTAGTGGCTTATATCACCAGACAGGGGGGGCGCAAGATCCCTTCAGTTGCACACACAAGCAATGTTTTCTGTCTCTGAAAACCACCCATGTGCCAGGAATTCTGAACAGTGGAGCAGATCTTCTGTCCAGGGGGAACCCCTTTTATGCGTAATGGAGACTTCACCTAGGCATACTGAGTGGTGTGGGAGTGGTACGGGTGGCTGTCCTTAAACCTCTTTGCAACATCGGACAACACTCAATGTCCTTTGTTTTTCTCCCTTCATGATCAGAATGTACCTCTGGGGTGGGCGCACTGGCTCATCGGCGGCCTCTTTTGTATGCATTCCCCCCGATAGCTCTGATCTCCCCGACCTAGGCCAGGGTGCAGGAGGAGGGCCTGTCGATGATTCTCGTAGCTCCTTACTGGTCGTCAAAGCACTGGCTGGCAGAGATTACCCAGCTCCTTTGCCAGGAGGAGCTGGGAGGAGCTGACAATACAAAGGGACCTGCTGTCTCAGGGGTGTGGACAAATATTTCATCCCCACCCAGAGAGACTAGCTCTGTGGGCCTGGCCCATGAGTGTTTCAACCTGAGGACCCTGGGCCTCCCCCCGTACATAACTGAGACTTAGCAAGCTGATGCTACAGTTGCTGTTGCAGAGAGGACGAGATGGTTTCCCACAGCCAGCACACCGGCTGCAGACAGCGATACTCACAACTCTCCTGCTACTATAGCTAACATCACACCAACAGCTTATCTTGGCATACCAGAAAGTAAGCTGAATGTCCGTGGGTAAGTAATTTAACTGGCACCTATTTAGTAACTAACCAGTTGCGATTAGCTATCACAAACATTAGCAAACGGGAAAAACAATACCGACCTATCGGCTTTGGGAAACATAGCAAAAGTAATGTTACCCACCTGTCGAGCAGAAACAGAGCGACCTCCACATCCGCCTTCATGCCTTTCACCTCTCGGAGGTCTCTCCACCGTTGGAAAGCCTCACCGATGTTAACGCGGCTCTTCCCCCTCGCGTGATCATAGCCCTTCTTTTTCAGTTTTTGTTCTTCTGACCTTCTCCTCCTCGGCTGTTTCTCAGCCATCTCTCCTTGAATATGCGATTGTGTTGTGTTGTGTTCAGTACTTTGGCATGTGCCAGATTTACCTGCTTTCGCTCTCACTCACGCTTTGCGTTGCCTTGTCCTATGCAGAGCACCAACGCCGTTTGTCGCTGATTGGCTGGAAGTGTTGTGCTGCTCGGTCCGACCCGCTTTGTTTTCCATTAGCAGAGCCAGGGCTGCGTGGGAACAGCGGGTTTTTTCAGCTGACAAACAGAGCAGACAGCTAGCGGACCATACGGAGATACTCACTGAATCTGACAAAAAGTGTATTGGATTCGAGTCGCTGACGGCACCTTTAAAGACTAGACATAAGATTTGACATACGACTTGATTTAGTTTATTTCCAAAAAGCGACTTAAGTGGCCAATTCCACTGGCATGTAGACTACTTTTAAAATATTTGCATTGCAAACCAAGTTTTAAATTAGTTTTGTTAATTAGATCATTAACAATTACATCTCCACTGCACAAGTGTCAATAGGGACACTTTTTCTGGAAAGCGATAGTGCGGTTTTATTTTTTCAATGTTGTGGTTGCCACAAACTTCTAGTCACCCTTTGGTACTGGAATGGAGGCAGAAAATTCAGAGACAGAAGTGTCAAGATTTGGACTAAACTATCTGAATGGCCTGATATCACTAGAGCTAAGTGACATTTTTTCATAATTTGGGAGAACCTACATTTCATTTACAAGAAATGGCTTTAAAATGTCAAAATGTTATTTTCTAATGATTTGTAAACATAAAGAAATGTTTAAAATAAAAATATACAGCATTTGTGAACAGGGTTCACTAATGTGTGAGTAATTTGCTTGGAAGGAAACTTTGATCCACTTTGCCCATTTAAATGTAGCATCTACACACTGGTTATGAATGCAGGCTTTACAAATGTTTTTCCACCACTTTTTTTTTCATTGAACGTGGCTCCTTCTCTTACTAGTTTCCCCAGTACTGTTGCTGGTTGATAAAATGCAATCAGTTTGAATGGGAGTGGGGGCGTCCAGAAGGGGACATGAGAGTTTGCGAACCACAGATTTAGACCAACTTTCATAAAACGGCCTTCTTTAGCAAACTAAACACTTGTGTGCTGCTTCAGAGTGAGATGTTAAGGTATGTATCATATTCAGCACTGCTTGATCCCAGTACATCTTAATGTATTATTGAGAAATTATGAACCAATACCATGCATTTGAATAATACAGCAATGAAGCATGCAAGAATGGGTTTTGACTTAAGAATTTATTTTACTGAACATAATATTAAAATAATGGCTGTACTGTAGTGGAATGTAAGTGACAGGCTGCTACCACTTTTTTCTTTTGGTCTTGGAAAAAGAGGTAACAGGTGCTGTGTGCAGGGTTTCTCAGACAGTAGCCATGTTAGAAGAGCAAACAGACTCAGTGGCCTGCACAGACGCATAAATATGCAGACAACTTGCATCTTATTAGTTTCTGCAATTGATATGACACATTTATGTGAGACGCTTCATTTAAGTTTTATAGTTATTGTTTGTTTGATGTGCCAGTTGATTCAAGTTCAAGTACGGTAAAGCGAGGCCGAGAAACCGATACAGAGAGGGCCTGTGAGTTGGACTGGTCTGACTGTAGCTGGTTAGATGATGTTGCATATACTGCAGGACCCTGGACACTCGATAAGGACACAGGGTTGTTGCTGATTTGCTGCACCTCAGAAGAATGGACACCACCATAGGCCCCGGGTGTTACTGTGGCTGTAGCCACTTTCTGGAAAAGTTGCTGGTGACCAGCTGGAAAACAACACACAAACTCTTTGGGTGAACTAAACAAAAGATAACAAAAATTACATCATCACAAGAATATCAGCCCCATTAAACAGTCATTAAAAAAGGTGAAAATAGTTACAAAAAAAGTCTGTTCAGAGCGCTCCACGCTTTTACCTGGTACTACTGCAAACGAATTCCTGGGAGGACACTGTATCCCAAGGGAGCCAATGAACTCAGTGTTGCTTGTTAATTGTGGAGAAGCCACAATGAATCCCTGGGAAATAGAAACAGAGTCCATATTTTAACATACAGAACCAGTACCCATGTAACAACCATTTCGGAAATTAAATGACAAGCTATAAGTTATTAAAAATAACTACATAAAATGATTCTAATAACATCATTACTTGGTTGTTGAAGACCACAGGCTCTTCAGTTTCTGTTTTCAACTTCGGTGGTGAAGTCATCACTGCATTTCTCTGGAGAGGTGAAGGCTCCGCCTTACAATCTATTTGGTCGTTAGCTTTAAGAACATACAAAAGGATCAAAGTTGGATGCATCTTAACTTTTGTAAAATAAAATTTTAGCTGAGAATATGTGCTACAGCACACAGACATGCTAGCAGTCTAACTCAATCAATCTATTAGTACCACTATTTTTTTTAAATATCACTCAAATATCAATGTTATGACTAACTATTAATATTTAATCAAAAATAACAAGCCATTCTGAGTCGCAAAGTGTATTTGATGACAAGTTTTTACTAAACAGTTATTTCCATCTCAGTGGAGTACAAAAGCTGGATGTTTAAAAACCACAACACCAACATGTTCTTTAAGAAACGCTGTTACATACTCAGCTCTCCAACGTCATCTTCATCTTTACAGTGAACTTGTGAAGTTTGTTTCTGCCATGGCTCCAGCTCCTCCTCTTCACATTCCAGTAAAAGCTCAGATGTTGTGGACCTGAAACAGAAAACAGCAATGAATGACACACTTGGTTTCCGTAACATACAATAACCAGACAAATGTTTACTGATATCTTTCTAGTCTTCAACATTTTTACGTAATACTTCTTCCAAACAATGTACAAGTAATCCCCAAATTAAAGTCAAGTAATGTAGCAATAGAGGAAAAGAGGTGCAGCAAATCATTTGAGATTTTGTTGTTTTAGCAAGGATGTGCACACATGTAGCTATACTGACTCAATCAAATAAATAAATAAGTACACTTAATGGTATTATTATTGTTCTTGCCACTGCTATTTATATTCTTATGATTGTGAGAAATGCCAAGCTCCCATTCAATGACTGATGAAGTACACAAGAATAACTTTGATTTTCTAAAAAACATTCTTGAAAATGAGCCTCATCAAAGACATACAGGTACCTCTGAGGAATTAGTGGTACGTAAACTTCTTCATCACAGCTGTCATCTGCTCCTGATGTTTTCAGTTCAGTAGTTTCTGTGATGTTTTCCATATCACTATCCAAGTCAGATCTATTACATTAAAAAAACAAAACAAAACATCCGATGATAGAATCAAATGAGACACAGAAACACAAATTACGATACAATATATGCTGTATAATATAGTATAAACTTACATTCTGTTCTTTACACTGTTGCAATCATCCTCGTCAATAGTGACCTCCACCTCATCGAAACTGAAAATGACATGTCACAGTTAGGACAATGAATAAGACAGGGAGTGAAAATGTATCTTAGGAAAGTCAATACAGTACACCAATGCTGGTGCCGTTTACCTCTGCAGTCATACAGAAAATAATTTTCTGACAATTCAAAAGTTGTTACAGCATGTGGACATTAATTGTATAATATGACACCAATGCAGTGAAACCCACAGGAACGCCTGTGAAATATAATGTGATCCAATGCAAAAGCCATGGAGTAACCCAGAGCATGCAAAGCAATAAAAAAAAACAAAAAAACATACAAGCAGTCTACATTGACGCAAAGTAACTGTCACGTTCCTGGTTCAATTCCGGCCAATTAGCTTCTAATGTCATCTACCTTTGTCATTCCCCATGTTTCCTTTCAAACACTGCTAATAGATTTAAGTAAAGGCAAATTTTTGGGGTTATTAAAAAAAAAAAGTATGCGGTAAAAGGATGTCAGACTAGGTCAAAACGTAGTATATAGCTGGACCACCCTTCTACGGACAGTAGCTAAGGTTTGTCCAAAAAGTAGCTAGATTTGTCGCGAAGTCCTTTTTTGAAAAAAAGTTGTTAAAGGCATGTGAAAAGTCTGTAAATCTTGTGACAAAAGTACTAAATTGGCACTGCCTATAAACACCCCCCGATGAAGTAATAGAACCTGTTTGCGCCAGTTCATTTTAAAAGTTTTTTTAAATTTTTTGGCTGGACCGTTGTTAAGGCCCAGCCAAAAAAAACAAAGCAAGGTTATGATTACTTACCTTTCAGAGGCTGATACATGTCTAAGACTTGATAGTGCGGTAGGCTCTTGTATGCAAGCTCTAGTAGAGGTCATCGTTATTGAGGATCTCTTTTCATGCCTGTAAAAAGAAACCTTATCATTAGACACAAAATCTCATCTGGACAATTTTTATCATGCAAATGTACCCTTGGCCTGATAAAAAAAACCTGAGTTACAGATCAACCTGTTTCACGTTTACCTGGTTGATTTTGTCTGAGTGTGTCAGTGGTGAAAGCAGGTATTACAGACAAAACAAAGCACAAATCTAATTTTTAAGCAGACAACTATCTCAGTCATAATTATTATAGAAAGTAATTCTAAAAGCTGTGGATTAGACTGAGGAATCTGGACATTGATTAAGCAAACACTCATTTCCTCTGAATTTTACAAATGCAATTTTTTCAAGTTTGTACCAAAAACTGTTTGCAGAGTCAGCAGATGTTAATATCATATGTATTTGCCAAATATGCCAAATCAAACCGAAACTACCTGCATGGCTAGAGAGTTGGGGATTAGTAGGAACATTTTTTTTTCAACAAACTTTAAGTGCAAACACAAATGTTTGTGTCTTCAAACAAAAAATAGTAAAGATAAAAATATATGCGTACCATGAAACCAACTGTGTAGAGCATAAGTGAAATACAGACTTCAATGTTAACTTTAAAAGACTGTAATTATAAATCTCTCTAATTGTTTGAAACCTAGCTGTGTCAGTCAGAATTTAAAACCACTCACAACCTGGATGGTAGTTTCATTAAACATTTCATGAACAGCATAGTCTTAAAGCTAGTATTCCAAATTTGAAACCTACATTGGGAGTCTTATGCTTACTATGCTAAGCTTGTATACTAAACCACCTCATGACCCCACAGTGGAACGACTTCTATAATTGAAGCTGTCAGTCACCATTGAGCCTTTAAAACATGTTTAGAGTTCTGGGCAGTAAGGTAAAAGGGCCCTGTACCTTTTAAAGATCTTTTACTTCTTGGTGTACTTTGAAGTCCACAGCTCTTAGTCAATCAGTCAACAAATCTATTATTAAGGGTTTTCCTGAATAAATTTTTTTTTTTAATGATAAGTAATTTTTTTTTGTGGGTCTTTTTAAGGTAAATGAGTTACTTGGCAATGGTTGTAAAAATCAGTCACATTCCCGATATCACAATACCATTTAGAAATATGACAAAAAATACAAGGTATGGGACTTCCCGGAAATCAAGGCACGCGGTTTCATTGTATAGACAAAAGCTTTAAATGTCTTTATTGATGTTTTATTTTGTGCTAAAAGATGAGGATACATGGAAGGACAGTTGAAAAAGAAAAAAAAAAAAACACAGTAATGCATATAAAAACATAATATATATATACACACACATACAAATATTAGAATAGTCCTTATTAAATTATTACCAAACATATCATGTAAATATTTAGAAGATCAATTTTATCCCGCTGAAAATACAATAGAGTTAGTCTAGGAGTGACTTGGACAGGAACTTAAAGTACCGACATCCCAGTCAAACAGCAGCCTACCAGACCCTGGACGGGGGCCTACCTGCCACAGGTCTGACATCATCCTGGTCAATATATTAATTTATTATTTATTGAAGGTCCCATGGGGAGTTAAATTTCCTGGAAGACAAAGCATCTTCAGTGGTGACCTCATACTCCATTAGCAGGTGCAACCAAAAAGCTCACCTAATAAAGTCATAATTTATTTTTCAACAACCTCACGTCTACCATTTGTATCATATTAACCTCCCTGTCTCTCTTTAAAAGGTTTAAATTCTAAGCTTCACTAATCTTTTTTTTTTTTTTTTAAATAAAACTTACTTAAATTACTGTGTTAAAGGGGTTTCTTGCACTGATCACCCACAGAAAATTATCATTCTTCTCTGCATCTCTGGAGGCTAGGGGCTTCAGACAATTTGCTAAGTTTCTCCAGACTTGTTGGTTGTTAGGCCAGCCCACTTCTTTCAAACTCAACATGCCCAGTTTAAGGCGAGCTTTCCCTTGAAAAAATTGTAGTCTCCCAACCAACATCAGATTACCAGATTGATGTCACATGAGTAATTTTATTGGATTGCCATGGTTTCCCCTTGATCCAGAGATGACTTTATACGACAGTTAGACATGCTGATTAGTACTTCCCATTACAAGTAAACAGACTAGGTTGTGTAAAATTAGTTCCCATGTATGAGAAGTTTAGCCTGTGCTTGATGCCTCACCTGGACCATGATGATAGAGCGCCTTTCTCTCTTCCCCTCGACATGGCCTTCATTTTCTTCTGAGGATCTTTAAAGTAAAAGCAAAATTGTTACAAGAAAATATTTATTATTTCGTACCAAGATTTCAATTTCTGACTCATTAATGCAATTCAGAGTAAATCACAAAGTAATTTCTGGTGATTACTTGAGTGACATGATGAATACAAACTAAACTACAGTGATCTAAAGGGGCCTGACACAACAAACCCAGCTCAAAGCAAACAGCCAACTTTTGCATTGTTTCTTGTCTCATGTTAAAAGCTGCACTTTAACACACAGCTGACATCCAGCTGACCAGCAACATACACATACAAATAATATTACAAAGAAATTTTTTTTTAAATGTTTGTGGTTCATTTGACTGGTGGTGCAGATAAGGATGTTTTTATGAAACCAGTTGATTCAGGGTATGTCTACATAAATCTAAACTGGTTTGTGCATGTGCACATAATTTCACAATTATGAAGGTGATTTATTATATGGGACCATGCGTACAAATCTGAAAAAAATAAAGTGCATGCATATTTCTGCCTTTATGAGTACAGTGTTTTGGTCTTGTATCTACCCAATTTGATCAATCCAGCCCCTGAGAAACACGAGACATAACAACTAACACTGTTTAGTTCTTGATGATGAGTCCAGGAAAAATAAAGCAACCATCACCTGCAATGTGAAGTGGAGTTGCGTCCAGCTGTTGGTGGACCCCCTTTGCATAGATTCCTTCCTGCTCAGACCTGATCATCTGTTTCTTTTCTGAGTTGAAGTATGCCTTTTGAATTTCAAAAAAAGTTTTATTCCCCATGAAATTCAGGTGCAGATGTTTGGCCCATTTTTTAAAGTATGTAAAGGTGCCTCCGGAAAAAAGGATGGCAAGAGCTGTAAGAAGGTGGATTTCAGGAAACGCCTCCCAAAGGTGAGGTGATGACATCCATGTGCCCCTGTGTCCACCAAGGCAGCTCCACCTCACCTTCTTCTGTGCACCACAGTGAGACACCTTCTTTTTGGTTATGGTCTGTCCACATGTCTGACACTTCTTAAACAGCTCCATCAAACAACTGTCGTTCACAATAGTCTTTGACTGACTCAAGTCTTTTTCTGTGTTCTTGTCCGATTTTGATGCTGTTGTCCAGCTAAATTCAGACTCTTGGTGAAAGCTCTCATTCAGACGATCAACAGATGCCAAGCTGTACACATTTTCAATGGGATCAGCTGGTGGAGGGGACTGGGATGAAGTGCGTGGAGCTCCTGAGGAAATCTGGGATAACAGAGACAGATGTATAATTCGAAATTAGTTAAAAGTAGCCGAAACTCATCTGAATAGGGTTCACAATTCCTGTAAGTGTTATACTTACAGGAATTAGCAGGGAAGGAGAAGGTGATGCAGTATCCACACCAGTACCTTGAACACCCAAGAAAGAAGCTTGTGAAGATGTAGTCGGACCCTTGAGTAAAAACAGTGATTGTTAAACTAGCAGAACAAATTAAAAAATAACATACTAAATTTAGAATCAAGGGTAGCAGTCTAATTTACTAGTATACATATAAGTAACTCTTTCCTGACACAAATTAACCACATGTTAACTCATCAAAACAGAAAACCAAATTTTAATAACATAGGGTTACTACATCATACTTACTGAAGTCGGCACAGAGGCCCATTGCAACATGCTGTCCACGCTGGAACCTGAAACCACTGAGGTAGAGGCTTGAGCATCTGTACTGGGAGCCTTCGGCTAGTTTAAAACAAAAAGCAGTTTGACATAAGCCCACTTGCTAGTCAGATTTGACAGACATTTCCCACAAATTTCACTTTGGAACACAAAGTGCCTCTTGTGCCTCTCAGGTACTGCCATTACACTTGAGTCACTGAGGTAAATGTTTGGAAAAACCCACAAGGTCATTTAAAAATACTTATCCTTGCTCTGACGGTACGTGAAAAATCATCATAAAATCATCTGGATGAAAAATTGTTCGGTTTGCTTCACAATAAGAAATATTTTAACCCATCTCTCAAGTTGAGTCCTGTTTTCTGATCCAAACAAAGATGGTATCCTGAAAGTACATATATTCATACTAAACATGTACAACCTGAAACAATACTTGAACATTTCATTATCGGTTACATTGTCTGACTAGATTGGTGTTACATTGTATTAATGTATATATTTATACAAAGTCACCAGTCACCATATTTTTCTGGTGTCATACAAAATGAGCCAGTAGATGTGTTATTTCAGCACTCTGGACTCTGATCATTTCAGAGCAGTAGCAAGTATTCTACAATTTTTTTTTCCCCCAGGGTTTTTCAAAGATTAAGTGTAATTTATTTTTAAACGGGATGCTTAACTCTTGACTCGCATTTAATGGTAACACACGAGAGGCACAAACTCTGGCTAACTTTTCCCGTCAGGTTTGAACGCCATGTATCTGTTACCGCGGAGTATCGGGCGAAGTGCTGAGTTCAGTCATGAGAGTGTATCGTCGATCCTGGATTACTGACTGGGCAAAGAGGGTCCCTGGGCCCCGGGGCAAAGAGGGTAACTGCCCAGAGGCCCCAGGGACAGAACCCATCTGGGTCCTCATGAAATGATTAATGGCAAATTTATCAGAAAATTGCACCACTGAAGCACAACATCAACCATGACGGGCCCTTCATTTTGTACCAGGGCCAGAGCGCCAAAAATCCCGTTTTAAGACTTTGACTGTTTTACTATATATTGTGCTCGTTTGTAGTAATGTTGTGTTTCATCTAACCGCCCCCCCCCTGTTGGTCGAGTAATTAACTGACAGAAAACTTCGGGCAAGGTAATATTATTCCATCATAAGCATACGGCAAGTGTACAATAAACTATTATTTTAGTCTTCAATATTTATTGATTGTTTAGTCTATTAAAAAAAAAAGGGGTCCAAACCCAAAGACGTTGAGTTTACAACTAAAGAAAACTGGGGAACTACGGCTTCTTTTGTCGGTTGGGGGGGGCGGGCGTAGCTGGGTCACCCTTTCGCCCCCCCCAGTCGACTCCCGAACCCAGTGCCGTTGAAAACCCCGAGGTTTTCCCGACTGCCCGCCACGGTGCTCTCGGCCACAGTTTGCAACGCGCCGCGTCCTTAGCTGGGAACAGACTGTAACTCCACCCGGTGGGAAGTTTCCTTTCCACGGCCCTTGCACGCCGATGCGACGCGAGCGGACATCACGATGAGTAAAACAAACGTTTCTTAGCTCAACCAAAGCCACCACTCGCGAATTCACTGCGAAATGAATTTTGCCGGTTGACTCTCGTAAACACGCCGTCCCTGGCAGAAACCGTTGCTCACTGGGTGTTGTAGGATTTTCCAGTGTGAGGCAGATTACAGGTAATACAGTTTTTTCCTCCGGTTTCTCTGGTTCGTACTGCACCAAACTTCAACAATTTGTGCCTAGTTTCAACAAACGACCTGGTCTCTCGCGGCCGAATTGCTGTTAAAAGACAAGACACATTGTAGCTTTCTAGCCAACGTTATCTACATAATGCAACCTTTTACAGGTAAAATAAAGTATTTACCTCTGTTCGGCTGCTGTCACCTGCGGGCAGAGATGTGCTGGGGTCCTCTTGCTGTCTTCCAGAGAAAACAGACGGAATCACATTGTACTTGAGGATTTTTCGTGGCGTTGTTTTCATAAGTTCTGCCTGTATGTCCGGTTCGTAATCGTGCGGTTTAAAATGCTGGCTGCAGACTCGTATATTGCCGTATTTGTTTACTGGTGTGTTTTCGTCAAATTTGGGGTTCTGTATGGCCTTTAACCACTTTCTGCATCGCTCCGGGTCTCTTGTAGGCAGAGAGTGGAATACGACTCCCCGGGACCTGGCCTTCTTGTAGCCCTTACAGCCTGGCACAGAGCACATCCCCGGCATCGTTGCAAAAACAAAAACCGCCCACGGTTGAAAAGAAACGAGGAATTATAGACTGGCGACTGCCACCATTTCTGAGATGTTTGTAGTACAGTGACCAACAGTCTACTCCAGCAATTGGAGAACGTGACCCCTAATCGTAAACACGAGTGTGGAGACGTTGCCGCTATGCGTTCTGGGAAGTGTAGTCATCGTTTTGTTTTTTGTTTTGTTTTTTTAGGGGTCAAAATGTAGTAGATTGGGAGGAGAGAGAGAGTAATAGTGAAGATGTCGGATTACTGAACAGGCCCAAGGGACTCTGGTAGCCCTTGGACCAGAGCCTTCATATGAATTTACTGTCAATAATTCTTTTTGGAAAGTCAATCAAGTGACCCCCAAAAGACACAGATCGACCACACAGAGACGCGAAACAAAAAATAAAGAGATAAAAAAAAAACAACCACAAAGAGACTGTTTCAGTCTGGAGGGCCTTGCTTTTAATTAAAGTAAAGTGAAATACAAACATGCAGGGAGTTGGTTTCCCATTTTGCTGACACACGTGCGCTCATTCATGCAGGTCAAGTGATACCAACTGCACAAGGGTCCGAAAAAAACCAATGGGCCATGACCAGTAAGAGTTCATGCAGGGCAAGTTGATCGACCAGTCACTGGTAGGTCCGGGTCTGGACGTACCAGTGCCCTATTATGAGACACTTGGCTGAGGTACTTGTGGCTAGCGAGCCATGTAGCCAGCTGCGTTGAACTAAACCGCTACGGTGACATCGGAGGCTGTTTCAAGTTAAGTGTCCGGTACTAACTTTAATATAAAAATCTGAAAAAACCAACATGATCATACACTTGTCCTTTTTCCCTGTAGCCATTGTTGCTGCTTGGCGCTCAGCTGTTTTTTTAATAATCCACTATGAGATTTGTTTTCATCAAGAAAACACATCTACTAATGTTAGGTCAACACAATTGACAGGCTGTTTATAAATTGTTCATCATGGGTTCCAATGTGTTTGTGCCCAGCACAGACTTTTTCGTTTCAGCCACTCACTGCTCATTGAGCTATCACTAATGCTAGCTAATGTCAACTTTTACTGTAGCTGACTGGCTAATGTCAAGTGCTGTGGGTTTTTAGCAGGCAGTTGTTTCTTGCAGAAATCTCCCAACTAGAGACAAAATAAGTGATGATGTTTCATAGTGTTCAGTTTCATTCCAACAACACAGACAGCAATGTGATTGGTATCAGATGATGGTGTCATTAGCTGTCCTACACACACACACACACACACACACACACACACACACACACACACACACACACACACACACAGTGCCTGGAAGTGTGTGTTTTATTTACTGTTCCTATCTTTGCCAAAATTTTGACTGCCTCACTATTCAAGATGTCTTTTGCATCAGGCAAGGACAGATAATAAAAACAACAAGGATAATAATAATAATGATGATGATAATAATAATAATAATGGCATCTCTACAATGTAATATAGTCTATTTAACTAATGTCTTATAGTGTAAGGGTATGGTTGAAATGTCTTTCTACCATAAGTGTTGCAATATAAGTCCCCTGTAATTATTAAATTATGGGGAAAAAAAGTTATTTTCAGTTTTTGGCTGCTGGGCCAGTGAAAATATACAAGGGGCTAGTAAAACTCTGATCTACTGGCCAAATGGGGAAGAAATGTTATGTTGGACACCATGAATACTTGACAACTGAACTCCACCCACTGATGAAGTCCTCCACGTGTTGGAAGCCTCTAGAAAATTTCCAGTACTGAACTTGTGCCAAGCATTTCTTGTGAAATTACTATTTCCGAGGTCATCAAAAATGAGCCCTAAAGCTCAAAATTAAATATTATGATAAGGAAAGCAATTGAGTAATAATGCCTTTTTATTACTGCAACATTGCAGATATTTTTTTATGAAGTCACACTTATAAAAAAAAAAAAAAGCGAAAACAAATGAACTTGTTTTTGTTAAAAATTGTTTTAGCGGGGTGTTGATTCAACTTCACAGTCATTTTGGAAGATATAGTTTATGGTGCAGTTGAATTGTATTGTGTTATATTGGGAGGTGTTATCTAAAATATTTAGGCTACCTTAGGCTGCACTCCTTTGGGAGGAAAAATCGTTTACTAAGAAAAAATTTGCAAAATGGTTTCACAATGAATGGATGCAGCCCTCTGACAGGTCGATACAGGCTGCCATAGTCCACACAATTTGGATAATGGTGAATTAGTGTGTGGGTTGAAGGCGAAGTACATTTGTAAGAGGGTACAAAAATGTCATATTAGCATGTTTACTTGCACAATATGTACATGTTGCTTAAATTACTATATAGCTTTGAAACATCTGTTTACAATCAATTCTAACTGCTTTTTAAATTTTGTTAACTAATTTCTTAACACAAAAACTATATTGAAACTATTCTTATCTGCTTATCTGGGTATTTCCATTTGGAGAAGAACATCTGCTCAAGTTTGTATGAGCTGAGTTTGTCCAACAGGTGGCAGTCTGGAATTAATAATACAGGGCGGAGGTGCCTCCCATGGATTCATGTTTCAGCATATGAGAAAACTTGCTTTAGATGACAAATTATCGTTTAATATCCTCTTGCCTGTTTTTTTTGTTTTGATTTAGAAGTTTAATATTTTTTGTTGTTTAATAAAAAATGGCTGCCATTCAGAGTTACACTATAAACTGGACATGAACACATCACGTGTTTGAGTCCTGCTGTTTCTCTCAATAGTACAATATGTTCAGTGGTGTTTTTACTGTTAATACATTTTGTATGATTTTATCCTCATAGGATAAGATCAACCTTATAGCACATGGAAATCACAGATACCTTTCATCTAAAATCTACATGGTTTGAGGTGCTGGAGTGTCTACTGGCTTTTTGCTCGGGCCCTTTATTTCCTTGGGCTTAGGCAAAGTCTCTCTCAAAACACTACTACTATTTTGTACAAGTTACTGCACAGAAAATTTATATTCAGAATAGTAACATTGGGTGTGATTTTTACATTGGGGGCTAAATAATGACTTGTTCTCTAGCAGTTAACCAACATAATGTATCAATTCAGGGACAAAATTTCTTTCAGAAAAACCTCATCTGAACGAGTCAGGCTAGACAGCACTGTAACTATGTACAGTAACTGTCAACAGCCTCTGCCAAACTTAACACTCTGCTATCATCATCAACCTATATGGATTGTTTTGACACATTTTTGCTATGTAACTAATACATAAATAGCAGCTATAGGACACATTTTAATAATTACCCTATTCCCACATTCAGTAATTGCATCTTTTGTATTTTAACAAGTGTTCCCTAACAGCCTTTACTGTGAAGTTGTAGCTTCAGCTTGACATATTCAAGTTGCACACATATTGGAAACAGTGTGTATTCATAATGGGACAGGGTTTTTTTTTTGTTTTTGTTTTTTTAAATCAGCACATATTTTACCCAATTTTGACTAACATTTACTTAAATACAGTATCACCTGATGTAATTCACTTGTGCCAAATGTGTTACCAGGATTAATGTAATTACCAGAACAACCTGTGGCATGCTGGCAACAACTCAGTGTGTTCACACACAGCAACATTTAGACTTTTTTTTTTGCAGTCCGATGTTTTCTGTAGGTTGACAGATAATATACTGAAGCCAGAGTCAAAGTGTGTAGTCTTTATCCAATTAACATGTAGTTTTTACAATCAGTCTATTGTTTGCTAATGAATGAAGATCTGAACAATTCCAAAAGTGTTGGTGGTTCTGGGACTGAGTTTACTGAGGCTACTCTAGGTGTGACAGGCCACATTCAATAAAACATCTGGATAAGGTAGGAGGGGCAACCCCTAGTGATGCACCAGCACCCCAGTTGTTTCTCATAAACTTCACGCATGAATTTTATGATATCCTGCTCTGTGTGAAGTGTTTCATCCTTGATTTGTATTTATAGCTGCAACAATTAGTCAGTTACTCTAATTAATGGACAACTATTTTTATAATCAATTCATCACTTCAGTACATATTTAAGCAAAAATGCCCAAAGTCTTAAATGTCTGGGATTTTCTGCTTTTCTCTGTTTTATATAATCGTAAAAAGAATATCTTTGGATTTTTGAGTGTTTGAGAACAAAAGTTATGTGGGGAGGTCTCCTTGGACTCTGAGGAATTCTCATGGACATTTTTGACCATTTTCTGACCTTTTACAGACCACCACACTATTTTCTCAATCGAGAAAGTATTTGGTATATTAATTTGTAGGCTACTTATTTACATACTGTATTTCAACTTTGGTTGCGTTTGGGCAATTTGTAACATCTTGGTTGTAAATCTCTGGTCCTAGCTGAGTATGACAAAGCAAAAAAACCTCTTACGAGGAGTAAAGGGGTCAAACCCTGGTGGCTGCAGTCATTAGTAAATGTACAAGTGGCCTCCAACACCCATGACTTCTCATCACCCTTACGTTTTTTTCAGTTTCAGTTTCAAGCTTGTTCCTTTTTCAGTCATTATAGTTTCAGTTAATGCCTGCCCCCTCTTTTACTTCATGCAGCCTGAACACCCACACCAAACTATCTTCTCTGACCTGTAAGCCAGGTTTATAAAACTCCTAAACAGTAACAAAATTTAAAAGTGTCTGTCAAATATTGTTCACATAGTTAAAGATAAGAACATCTCAATTTTTTTCTATTTATATACTGATCTATCTATCATAATTTATAACAGTCCATTGTCTGTCATATAATTTCATGTTAAACAGGCACATATTTTTATTAAACGTTTTATTTATGATCTGCTGGAGTAAACTAGTGCTTTTTAGCCTCTCTGCAATGCTGCTTCAATTACCTAAATTGCACGTTAAAAAAAAACAAAACAAAACAACAAAGCCTAAGCCTGAGGCAGATGCTGGAAGAAATGACAAGTAAAATTTGTAGCAGACTTTTAAAAGAAATTGATATTTTCATATCTTAGTGTGCATCCCCAAGCCACAGTGAAAGCCAATATGAACCCAACTTTAATACAGTCCAGTTGTCATGTGTCTCCCCAGCGCAGAGGAAAAAGTAGTTCCAGTGCAGTGGAAGGACTGCATGGTACTGTGTTTGATTGTGGCCTTGAACCGCATTTAATTAAAAAAAAGGGAAATGTTTAAGTACACCATGTTGCCATGATTTTACATAAAAACTCAGTAAGAAATAATATGCCGTGATTTGTTTTCAAACAGGCTTGATCTACAGAAGACACTGTCAAACTATCACACAAACACATGTAGAGATTTAGAAACAAAGACACACGGCTACAAAGTCATACTGCAGACCGGTGCTATTGCAAGAGACTTTTTTCCTAAGGAATACTCGGCCTTTGTGGATAGTGTGGAGTACATTCAATTGAAAACCCCTTTAGGTTTCAACAAACATGTAACCAATTATCATTTGACTCCATTACAATATAAGGTAAGTCCACAATGTTCATAGTTTACAAATGACACTGCATGTATTCCATAAGGAAAATAATCAAAGGTATTACTGTTGTACATCAAATTGTAATGATGTAATGATAAACTATAATGTTTATCAAGTGTAATGTTTATGTGCTTGCACCAAAGGAAGGCCTACCTTTGAGATTCAGTGCCATTGCTGGACAGTGATGAGGGAGGTGGTAGTTGATGGTTACCCCCGGCCTTCATGGGGGTTGATGCAAACGAACCCTTTGTGTACCTTTCGTAACTGTAAAAAAAGGATGTAAGTTGTATTTATGTATCTACAGGTGAGCGACCTGGTGCGATGTATGCAGGGGTTGAATTGGGCCGGGGATGTCCAGGGCTAAGCCCCAGCAAACAGGCCTATGACAGGCTAGTGTTAGGCCAAACTCTGTGACCCATCAGGTTCTCTGACCCAAATGCTGAAGGAATTTCAGTTGTACTGCCATTGCATATATGTTTTATCATAATTTGATTTATACTTTATCATGATATGTGTTACCAAAAATGCCACTCCATAGTATTTAGATATGGTCACAAATTAGCCACGGTAGCTGTTAGCCAAAATTTGTGACCCTATAATATTTAGATATTACAGAGAGGGTCACAAATTTTGATTGCTATGATAACAAAAACTTCCGTGTATAGGTCTGTCTGCATAGCTAACAATTCACCTGACAATATTTGGTCAACAGTTTTTCATATAATTTTTAATGTCACTGATTCTGACAGGCCAAAAATTCCACAAATCACAGATATCAAAATTTGTGACCCTATCTAAATACTATGGTACCACCATGTGGTAGCTATCAAAATAAAGACAACAAAGTACGATAAAAACATTTGCAGTAGCTGAAATCCTTATGAGGTAACAGAATCTGACGGGTCACAAAATATGGTGTGGATAAGAGCTAAATTAACCCAGCTTGGACCTAATGCCCTGGTTGACGTTGGGGATTTTGCGTATTCAGGGAGAGACTTACCCATTCTCTCAAAAGGACTAAGGATGCTAGCTAGCTCGTTAACACTACATAACACTACTAACCCTGGAAAGTCCCAGGGACGTGTTCAGAAATAGTTACAAGAATACAGACATTTCTACAGTTCCAAGACAATAATCCATTATTTAGGTAGAGTACTACTAATAGATACATAGCCTACTCCAAATATTTTACCAATACCAACATGTCCAAGAGGAGTAAGGCAACATCCGTGTCTGCCTTCAGTCCCTTCTCTTCTTTCAGCGCTCGCCAACGAGGAAAAGCCACACCAATAGTAATCCGCGTTTGTCCTCGCCTTCGATCGCTTTCTTTTTTAGACCGTAATCCTTCCTCTGAACGCCGAGTTTCTTTTTTAACTGGAGCATCGAAAGGTTTTCTCGGACGCTTCCTACATTTTCTCACCATTGTCTCTGCCATACTCCTAGTTACTGTAGCCTACTTGGTCTCCGTCGCTAAGGCTGCTCCCCTCCTCAGCTCTGGCAAACCAATCATTGTTGGCTGACGTAAGACGCATCACTATCGGTGCGCCAGCACGGGAATGTCGCCACAGACACCAGATTTAAAACTGTCATTTACTGCAAAATACAGATTTACCTTGCATGGACAGGCTTAAACACCATTGTACAAACTCGTCCGGCAAGGGCTACAATGTAACGGACGTTCATTTATATGTAAAAGTCCAGCACTCAAATAAGCTACGTCTCCATCAGTCGTAGATTCTTCTCTTCTTTTAATTTTCTCCCACCTTGTGAAGCAATAGGATATTCTGATCCTTGTTTTTACTCGCAGATGGTCGCTTTCCTTTCTCACTCTCAGACCTTCTTCAGATCGATGGACTGGTTCCGATTTCTTCAGCACTGGAGCTGATTTCTGATAAACATCTTAGGGTTGTTTTCGCCGTGACGAAAATGTCCCTTCTTTCATAATTTGTTTAAATGGAGATAATATGCATACTAAAGACAAATAAAGTTAGCTTGTTTTCAAATGCCCGTCTGATTTCCGCCAACAACAACAACACTTCTGGTCTGAATCCTTCAGAATAAAGGCATAAACTCAACAAAAGTTCACTGTCCAAAAAATAAATAAGTAAATACATTAAATTTTTGTTTCAACTACATAAATGTATGTCAAATACTCCTTATAATCTGAACTTCATAATTCAAAAAATTCAATACGGTATATAAGAAGTAACAAATAGAAAATGTGACATCACACTAAACCAGGAGTTACAACAATAGAACATATTGTACAACGAGCAACAAACTAAATTAAAACAAGGTTAAATTAAGTTTAAAAAGCGCTACAAAAGTAAACAGACAAAATAAATATGAATAAAATATGGAATAAAAGAATTTAAAAAATTAGGTTTTATATGATTGATTTTCTCTGTCATGTATATGTGTTCTTTAAAATTAAGAAATAAAGAAAAAGAAAAAAATTGAGTTGTCGTTTGTGAAAACTTGGTCAAGCCAGACGCCGCTTAAATTTTGATGCATGTCTATTCGTTGTTTTACGGTATGGGTGCTTGGAGCGGCCAAAAAGCATGAAGGCAAGACCTCCACTTCAACAATTGATCACATTTTATATAACAATTAAAAACGACATTATATTGCACATTGTATGATATGCAAGTATAATAAAATTATAACACATTCAAATGTCCTCATATTAGATATTAAATTAAAAAACAATCTGTAATAGGTCACATGGAATTTACAATTGATTCCTGTTCAGAATAATCCTGACTATGTCATGTCAAATGTCATGCAATTGTATTGTACAGCTTTATAGAAAATTAAAGGGAAAGTCAGCTCAAATTACATTACAACATTGTGAATTTTCTCATATTTGAAGTGACCTAAAAAAAATTTTTTAATAGGTTACCTGAAATTTTCATTTTAGTCTTGTTCAGGCTGACCCTTTAAATAAACATGGCTTTAGAATCTTACTCTTTTTTTCATTAACACCATGAAAATATTTAGGCCTAGCATTCGCTAAAGCTACATGAAGAACCTTGTGCTAATATCATGCAAATATCAGAACAGAAACAAAAAATAAATTATGTAATAACAAACAAATACAAATATTAGATATAACATTATCATATTAATATAGAATAATGTAAAATGAGATCTGATGAGATTACATAGTATTCCATTATTTTATTTTTATCAAAGCAATACATATAATTTACATGTATGATTATGGTGTGCTAAATGATTGGATAATATGACGTAACAGAACATAAATATCAATTAGAACAGGAGGTACAAATTTAAATATAACTTTATTAATAACAAAAATATATTTAAAAAAAGATTCGTTAACTTCTCCTAGCAAGGGCACGCATCAATGTGCAACGCATAGCCAATGCAAAAAGGTCCACCAGTGCTGGAGCCACCAACACTGTTTGCAGTCTGATGTTAGAGGTTACAGATGGAAGTAGCTGGCGTCTGAAATAAACACAACACTATATTGTAAAACACGGCCTAAAGGAAAGATAAAACTAACAATTTTTCATTGTATATTAGGACACTGCATTATGTTAAGTTCACAAATAAAAAATGGTTTGTTTTTGTCTTTGTATTTACCTATTCCCTCTCTTCTGTCTGTATATCTTTGTCTTGCTCTATTGACGATTTACATAGCATAAGTAATTCTAAAGTTGAAGGTGATTTTGAATGTAGGTTATACAAAAATGGCACTGGAAAACACATTATGACTTGATTATGAAAGGGAAGACATGCTGAGTACTTTCACAATGGAATTTCTTTGAAATGTTCATTTTGTTTAAAATACGGCCTTTACATTTTCTGAAAAAATATACAGTAAAACCACATGAAATTTGACATGTCAGGGTCATCCTAAAAAGGGACTCCATTGAAATTTGCAGCTAAGCTATTAAATTTTTTGTGAGACTTCAAATATGAGGAAATTATGAATGTGTTATAATGTAATTTAAGATGGCTTTCCCTTTAATAGTCTCAGAAACTGTGCAGTACAATCGCACGAAATTTGGCATGGACATGGTCAGGGTCATTCTGAGCAGGAATCCATTCAAAGTTTCATGTCAACGATGAAGGATTTAAAAAAAAAAAAAATCATAGTTCAATATGAGTAAATTATGAACACATTATAATGTAATTTAAGATGAAATTCCCTATAAATTTCCTTAAAAACGTTACAGTAAAACCATAATCAATATTTGTATGGTCATAGCCATGGTCACCCCAAACAGGAATCCATTGAAAATGTCAGTTAACCTATGAAGGAAATGATTCTGACAGGTGTAAGACTTTTGAGCTCCCTTTTTTAGCTTGAAAAACAGTACATTACAATAACTTCTAATTTTAATATAACTGCATTTCACATTATGTGCAATATAATGTAGTTTTTACTTGTTATATAAAATGTGATAAATAATTGCTGAAATAAGGGTCTGTCTTCGTCCTGTTTGGCCGCGCCAAGCACCCGTACCGTAAAACCGCGAATATACAAGCATCGAAATCCAGGCGGCGGCTGACTTGACTGGGTTTTCACGAACGACGGCGTAAGCGTAAGCAATTGTGGAGAACGACTGTTGATGTTAGAACAAATACACCCCTCCCTTCACTCCATATTGACCTATCGGCTTTGGGAAACATAGCAAAAGTGTTGTTACCCACCTGTCAAGCAGAAACAGAGCAACCTCCGCATCCGCCTTCATGCCTTTCAACTCCCGGAGGTCTCTCCACCGTTGGAAAGCCTCACCGATGTTAACGCGGCTCTTCCCCCTCGCCTGATCATAGCCCTTCTTTTTCAGTTTTTGTTCTTCTGATCTTCTCCTCTTTGGCTGTTTCTCGGCCATCTCTCCTTGACAATGCGATTAATTAGTGGGGTTCAGCATGTCAGCATGTCCCAGATTTACCTTATCTAGTCCCGCTGAATCCCCCCACCTCCCACCCCATATGACCCCTCTTCTTCTTCTTCGTCCCCTTGTCTCGTGCACGAGCACTAACGCCCCCTGTTGCTGATTGGCTGGAATAGTGTTGTGTGGCTCGGTCCGGGCCACTTTTTTTCTGTCCCACTTACAGAGCCAGCTTTGTGTAGGAACACCGGGTTTTTGTTTTTTTTTTTGTATTTTTTTTCTGCTCACACGCAGAACAGACAGCTAGCAGACCATGTTAAGAAATTCACTGTATTTGAAACAAAGTGTATTGGATTAGAATCGCTGAAGGCACCTGTGAACTGAGACAGTAATAAGATGTTTTTGTGGTTCTATATATGTACAATGCCAGAGACACTAGATTTCTGAAAGATAAGGCAGCAAACTAGGTGGGGACTTACAGAATTTTGTGCTTGTCAATGTAAAACGCATTCATCAAAATAAAAAAAGTACTGAATGCAGTTATTTTGTGTCATAAAAGTTGAGTTATGTCTTTTAATGTGAGGGTGATGAGATTCGGTATTGAACTAAAAAAATATATGACTAGCAAGCTTCTGCCAAAATGTATGTAAAACATTACAGCGAAAAAATAATGAGGTATAATTTCAGCTGTAGTAAAGTATAAAGTATATGTAGTATATACAGTACATAGTATAGGAAAAATATAAAGATCACCAGTGGCCATATATTTCACAATAAAATGCTTTGTGGGATAAATACATTGCAGTCTACTAAAATGTACTTATTTGGCTTGGTTACATGTAGGATCTTTAGGACAAAGGTATGGTTTCCACTTCACCTCATTAATGGGAGACTCCAAATAAAATATTGCAGCCACTGGCTTTTCATCATGTCCAGGACATGCATACATCATTTCTTGTGAAATGGTATCTTATTTGAATTTTGCACAGGAAAGGCAGACCTGCAATTCATCTACAGAATGCAAATCCACTGAGCGGCTATTGCTGAAAAAAATGCCAGCTATAAAAGCATATATTTAATGGCTTATGTGACACTCACTTACAACTACAGCTCATAAGAACAGCAGAAAAAATACAAATGTGTGAAACAACAAAACAAAACATGATTTATTATATTGTTCTTAACAGATCTAGTACTTCAATTGCAAACACGGAAAGAGGGAGTCAAAGTTTTGAGAACAAGTTGACGTCCCTCCGCAGTGCTGCCGGCATGGGAGTAGGCTGACATCCTTGGACTAACCTGTTTGGTGGCCCCCACCCCACTGTGCGATGTGTATGTACCTTGTCCCCTCCAAATTTCCATCAAACTCAGTGCAACCAGTACTGCTATGCTGGAATAATACTCAGTGTGTGGGTTTTGGGTAATCTGAGTTTACTAAAGGCATATGCTCCATTTGTGTGCAATGTAAATGACAATAAAGGGGTCTCAAAAACTAGATTCTGACACAGGACCCCTCTACGAGACGCAGCAAAACTAGCTAATAATGCAGGACCCACCTATTTTAGTAGGTTGTGTAGATTCCCTAACAAATGTACAATTCATCAAATTACCAAGTCGAACTGACATGCAGTGAGGGTGGGCCACTCGAGGTCAGCGTCCCTGCAGCAACTTGCCCACTTTGCCGGGCTGGCGAGCCAACCTTGCTCCCATCCCTCTGCAGCACGATATGTATGACACACAACAGCTTTGTGAGAGAAAGAAAAACTAAACAAACCACGGACAACGCTTTATAAATGTAACAACTAGGAAACGTTTCGAATACAACTTATTTAAGATCAATACGTTGCTTTTTTTTTCAAATGCGCTGAGACGCTGCAGCCCATTGAAAATAAGTTGGATGTGGTGTTTATGGTAATAAAGTAGAGATAACGAGGTGGCGTGTCAGTGCGACCCAGGACAGCGTGTGCTGACTCCCGCAGCATCTCCCACTGTGTGGGACCAGCATGTCACTGCGCTCGGCGGAGGGATACAATAACCAATGTCATCGTGGTGCTGAGGCTCTCGCAAAGCAAAAATGTCTGCCTAAGGGAAACTCGTAACTGATATATATAGAGGATATTTTCCCAGGTGTTACCGTTTAAACCCGCGCGTCGCTATTCTGAGGCGTATTGCAAGAAGAGCGAGCCGTCACCAGATCACCCTAGTCGGGATTTTAATCGGGAACAAAAGGTAAAATATCAGTGGGAGTTTGCCAAAAGCTTTCGGACCTGTGAAAGAAGTTGGGAGTTGAGAAAGACCATCATTGCGTTTTGTGTCCTGGAGCTGGGGATTGAGATTGTCATCTGCAGTATTTGTTTGGCTGTGTTACTTACCTTGAACCCGTGTGTGATTTATGTTTCTGTCGCTAGAACGGCACGGTCTTCTCTGTGGCTACTAATGTCTACATGGACGGAGACCGCTGCAGCTGGCTGCAGCCTGCTAGCTATTTACAGTCCGTATGAATCGGTAACTACAGCTAGCGTTAGCCAGCTTGCTAAGAGACGTTCGGCGCCTCCGCTCACACTAACCATCGTTATGTTCGGAGAAACCTGCCGCACAAATCACTGACATTCACAGGGCCAGCGATTCCTTATCCAGTGAGTTGTGTCAATGTCTCACCGGTAGCATGCGGTGTTATTACAGAGGAACATTGTTACTTCGATAACGCGATGCTGCAGGTTCGGGCTTTGACGAGCGGTGCCATCCACTCGGAGCTCCCCACCAACGATGTTATCTCCTTTTAATCAACGCAGTGTAGGGAAAAAGGAAAAAAGAAAAAAAAAAACAACAACACACAAATGTGCGCGAACGGGATCTTTCCACGATTTGATCAATTAGTATGTGGCGGCATTGACAGTGTCTCTATAGGATGCAACGCTAGAGCCAACTTAACTTCACAGCGATGGTCTTTATTCCCCCTCTGTAACGAATGCCTCTCCTGGCAGTCGTCTCCCGTGGCACTAGTCCCCGCCGTTAAATGCACCAGCCAAGATGTGACCTGATGCACTGTGTGTGTGTGTGTGTGTTTTTTTTCTCCTTTTCTCCAGGTTTCTAGATCGCCAGGATGAATCCTCAGCAGCGGATTGCCGCTCTCGGAACAGACAAGGAATTAAGTGACCTGCTGGATTTTAGTGCGGTAGGATTGCTTTTCAGTCTTTTTCTCCCACCTCTGAGGGCTTGGAGGTGTGAGGACCCCATAGGCTTAAAGCATGACTAATTAATCAGTGTTGACTAATATGATTTTACAAAGTGTACTTGATTTTTTTTTTTTTTTAATCATGAGCTGCTTTCAGGATAATTGTAATTGCTAGTATTGTTTTACACAGTTAAGTCTTTAATCTAATCGTAGGCTTTTGTCCATATTCCTCCTTTCAGATGTTCTCTCCACCTGTAAGCGGAGGGAAAAACAGGCCCACCACACTTGGAAGCAGTCAGTTCAGTGCGTCAGGTAGGATCCGTTCACTCAAACCTTTTTCAGTAAACCCTCTAATATGTAGTCTCTCTCTATTCTTGCGTGCATGACTCATAGATCTGCAGACCAAAATCAGTTGTTTACTGACTTCTACCTTTGTTTAAATGGTGTTTGGGTTTATTTATACATGGAGGCTGAAGGAAAATGGTCTTGGTTTCCAATCTTGCGTGTGATTCTTTCCCCATCTCTGTGTGACGCTTGTGTGCGCTGTTCACATCTGGTGTTTGAAACATGAGCTTTCCACCTGGAATTGTAGCGGAGCGCAGTAGGGTAGATGTGGAGGGAAGCACGATGTAGGCCGTAGACATGTAATTGTTTTATTGAGCTAATCACCATCGTGGTGTAACACAGCGAGTGTCACTCACGTTCACCTTAAAGTCAGATGCATAAATCAGGCACGTTTTGGCTGCTTTGTTCAAGACGTGTTGTTGTCAGTGCAGCAAGTGTTCACAGAATGTTTTTATCAGGATTTGCTGTGAGGTGTGCTGGAGGCAAATTTGGAATAAGATGAATTAATATGTATGAGTGAGATTCTTGTGAACACAATCAGAATTTGAACTGCTTTTGACTTGTTGTGTAGATTAGTGGGATTCATCCTCTCATTGAGTTTATCCATAGTGGGGGGGGGGTTTTCTTTGAAAAGTAGCAGTTTGATAATTTCTCAGTCCTGTTGACAGCCCTCATATACACATGCTGGATTGTCTTTTCCACAGCTCACTGGTCTTTTCTTTTTTTTTTTTTTTTCGATTATCTATGAGCACCTTTGTTGTTAAACAAGTTTGTAGATGGTTTGGTTGTGATAACAAGAGTTCAGATTCCTTGCTTCTGGATCGCTTCTTAGCTCTAAATGCGACAGGAGATTAATCCGAAGCACATCTATTGTCTGATGTGCTACTAGAGAAAGTCAACAATCAAGCATTATGTTTTCTGAAAGCATGTTTTGTGTGCATCTACAAAGCCTCGTTGTAGTCACTTATCTGTGAAATGAAAGACACACATTTAGTGGAAACTGAACAAAAAGACAAAGAAACAAGAACAGAGCTGTCACACATGAACTATGGAGTTGTGAGGATTAATTTTAAATACCTAATCACTGAGGAGGATGTTGTGTGTCTGCTCTCCTCAGTAAGACAAGTGACAAGAAACCTGAAGTCAAACTGAGGTGTTCAGTTTATGTATTAATCACACAAAGGTTTCAGACCATCATTGTTGTCATTTTTTTAGAATTATATTAGAGGTGTCTTGAATAACCTGCGGACAAAATATTGTGCACACATTTTTAATATAATGAAAGCCAGCACAACAACACCACTAACTGAAACATCTAAAATTGCTTTAGAGTTGAATCAGCTCCTTTCTGAGCCACTGTCAAAATTAAAGTGTCAAAGATAGGATGCGTTGCAGGGCTTTTCTACTGGATTGCATGAGATTTTATAGTTGTATCTAAGAAACTGGTTACTCAGTGTTTGTTTTCTCATTGTGGATAATGAAATGTTTTCAGAAGCCAGGTTGTTGTGTCATATCTAAAACACACCGATGATACATTGTGAAAATTTCTGATTGTTGAAGGTTCGCTAGTCTGCGAAAGAGAACGCATGATTTTTCAAAACCAGATTGCATCGACTATAAACAGACTGTATACTAGAACAACCGCCACGGGTGCGATCTCAAACACTGATGGCAGCCACGTGTTGTATAGAGAAGGCATTGCTATATGCTTTATGATTTAATGAAGTAAGATGTGACTTCATGTGGACATCCACCTTTAGGCTGGGCCTTGCACTCTGTGACTTCCAAAATAGACCAGCATCAGCATGGTGCTTTTTGTTTGGAACAGAAAAGAATTGGAGACTGTCATGAGAAATGTGTGTCACAGCCAAAGCTCATTGTCACTGCTGTTTGTTGTCTGGTGATGAGCTTTGTCCTTTAGAAACGTAACAAAGTCTAAATGTGGGCTGCTGTTTTTTACCACTTCCAGCAAAAATGATAAACAAATTTGGACACGACTGCAAACAAGATACTTAGCCTAATTTAAGTTAAGGGTTTTATTTATAAATTTTAATCATACTTTTAATATTATAATTTTTGTTAGAAACTTCCTATTGTCTTATGCTAAATGTTTCTTTGATTTTAAAAAAAACAAACTATCAACTATAAAATATTCTTGCATATATATTTGTCACAACTGTGTAATAACTACATCTTCCTTAAAAATCAATCATCAACCCATATATTATTTGTTATTTTTTCCAAATATAAACTCTCTCTAATGGTAAAAAAACAAACAAACAAAACAAAAAACATTAGACATTTCCTGCGTCCATATATGATGGTTTACATGATGTTGGATACATCTTGAACAAGATCTGAATGGCTGTTAATTCTTAGATATGATCAGTGTCCTTTTTGCTTCTTTTGTATTGACCAGAAAACAAAATGAAATGCTGTACTGTTATTCAACTCAAACACAATGACAGTTGAATGCTTTGCATTGTGGTTTTCAGAGCGTTTCAGCCTCAAATATCTGAATATACAGATTGTGGCAAATCAGATCCTAAGTATTACCCCTACTTAACGAAGACCATATTGAAACCCTGTTGTGGAAAAATTAATTGTCTCTAGTTTGGTGGTTATAAAATAAAAATGCACTGGTCATCAAAGTAATGTAGTTTTTAAAGCTTGAGTGTTTTTGTGGATGATCTTGATCTAGAGTGCCAATAACCTATAGAAACTGTACACCTACATAGCTTTGACTCTGACTCCTGGGGTGGATTATAATTTCAGGAAGCAAAATTTAGTCTGCTTCAATACATTTTAATGTAAATGTGCTGCTACTTAATCATGCTCACATTGACACCTCAGGTAATTGGCGACTGTTGATCCTTTATTTCCTGACAAATATTGCAAAACTCATCATACAAGAGATAAAGATGTCAAAATGAACCGATGTACCTTAAAATGTATCAGGCCTACAGCGAGTAAATCCCTCCTCCTTTCAGTCTGCAGTGTGTGCTCCTGTGTCTCTGATCCTCAGGGTAGAGGAGGATGCACCTACATAAGTGATTGTGAACATAAGGCAAGTGAGTGTGCAGGCACAAGTGTGGAAATTGCAGGGAATGAGTGTTTGGATTATTGTATCTCAGTTGGGTATTGCTGGATAATTGAGGCAGAGTGAGACCAGCAAGACCCTTCTAAAATGTGCTAGAGAGAGATGGATTTGAAAAAAAAGCAGAGTGGCTCTAACAGAGAATCATCATTTCTCCCATCCAGCTGTGTTGATGATGCATATTTGATGAGGCCATTGACTCTTCAGTGTAGTAGGGCAGTGGATGGCTGCTGTTAAATGGGTAATTTTCATTTAGTGGTATGTAGTGGTACATCTGTTAGCGGTGACCAGTAGCTAGAGCCGGTTGGTTTGTCAATCAGTTGGATCGCAAAAAAAAACAACAAAAAAAAGGGTTTAATTGCTGGGCGCAGCTACAAAGAGACTCACCGCTGCCTCACTTTGAGTTCAGTTTGGTCGGTGAAACCAAAGGCCTGTCACAACAGAACCTGAGCTGCAGTCCTATGTGATGTGAGTCAATGTTCACGCTGGTTAAAAATGATCCAATTATTCGTTAACAGATTTTTATCATTAAAATATTATGTATGATGATCTTTTGTATCAGATTCACCTTTTCTCTGTAAAATAAAGATAGGTATAATTGAATAAGTTAGTTAAATCAATTACAAGGAAGATAAATACAGTATGAAAACATGAGCTAGTTAGCATTGTTTTCCAGCACATTAAAAAAACAACATCTAATGGAGATTTCAGACACAATGTGACAACGGCACCACTGTGCTCTGAAACCCATTATTTCCATTGGCTTGCGCCACGCCGCAGCGGTTTGTTGCTGCCGCACTCTGCAAACGGTGCGCCGGACCCAGCGGCGACTGCAGCGCAAATTGCATTGTGTCTGAAAGCCCCATATGACTATCTCTTTGTAAAAATAGAAAAAACAGTTTAAAAAAATTGTGTTGACAACCCTTATTGTAAATTTGTTAAAATTTGGCATTTGAAAGCAAACAGACTTGGTGCAACTTAGCAGTTGATCAGTGTAACCCTCTGAGAGTGGCAGTTTCTTTGAACTGCTGAAGCTACCTTTACTAAAACACTCTTTGAACATCTGGATTGCATTTGTGTAGGGACCGTTTCAGGCTGTATGGACATGTACTGTACATTACAGTGGCTACAGAAACTAGAGATGGTGTATCTTGGCATGCATGGACATTTATGTTCTATCTTGGCAACTCCTTTTTGCTTCTTTGTATGTTTTTTTTGGTGTCGTTTCCTCATGTTTGTTATATAGTTGTTTAAAAAGTTCTAAATTAAAAAAAAAAAAAAAAAAAGTGTTGACTGTATGTGTGTTTATATTGGCCCATTGCTCATTCACCCTTGCCCATTTCCATAGTCAACAGTCTTCAACCAAATTAATGGGCTCTCTTTCTCTCTGAGCCTCTGTGAGTAGGAGTGTTACCTCTTTGTCCAGGAATTTAGGACCTGCATAAAAAGTCCGGCATAAACCTGATTTAGGTGCAATACATTATATTCTTTTCGGTGGATGATCTTAAACTAATTACGCTGCAGTAGAGATTGTTCAAAGACTAGTTACACATATATGTTCATATTATCATCAAACATATATAATAATCCACAATATTTTTTTGGGGGGGGTGTTGCAATCGTAGGGATAATTAATTTATTTTCGGTCATAATAAGAAATAATCTGTGCTGGGAATCAGGTTAACTAGTTTTTAAATGACTGACATTTCTCATTTCTCATTTCATTCAAGATGCCGCCCGGACCAGAAGGTTTTTTTTTTGTTTTTTTTTTTGCGTGACAGGAAGTATTCGAATCCGGGACGAATTGGATTTTATAGATTCCTCAATCAGATTCAGCTGTTGGTAGATGAAGCTGATCCTTGTGTCCGAAGGTATTCAATAATGTTTAAGAATTAATGTTGGAAGCACATTAAATCACTAGTTGGGCTTTTCTGTCTATTTGAAAGTTTTTGTTCATCTTCACTGTATGTCCTGGGTAAAATTGTTTGGCCAGTTTAAATTTTGATTTTATTGCAGTTGTTGTAAACATTTAATGCTTTGTATTGCCTGATTTTCATCTTGGATATTGTGAGCATGTTGTCTTTTTTGTTTTTTTGTTTTTTTTTAAGAATGCAAGTATCCAGCATTGTTGAGGCTTTTGATTATATTTTAGCCTCTGTTTTATAATAACTTTCAGTGTTATCCAGAGCTAATTTGGATTTATCTGTAATTTCTCTCTCTCTCTGTCCATACAATTCAACTTTTGAATAAATAAAACCAAACATCTTCTCAGGTATTTTGTGGCAAATCATAAACAGATCCTGTTTTCACTAATCAAAAAGCAAACAACAAAAAATCATCATTCTGCTTTCTATGTATATATTACTTGATATCAACAACAGTAAAAACACTGGTGGATAGATCATATAAAACATAGTGTGTGCTATGGTGATGTATTTAAGGGTGCTTTCATACCTGCAGTTTGGCTCATTTGTTCCACTTTGTTTCATCTACATTATTGGTTAGCATTATTGGTATTATTATTGATATTATTAGACTGCGTATCGACTGCATGTTATAAAGAAGTAGGTGTCTTGTACAGCAGTAAAACAGGGAGGATTACTTCACCAGAATTTGATTGACAACTTTCACACCAGCCCAAATGAGCCGTACTACAGTAAATGGGAAAACCCACCAGAGTTCGCTTTGACCAAACCGTTTAGGTTATGTGTGAAAGCGCCCTAAATGGAGAAAATAGACTGGCTCCTCAGTGTGAGACTACCTGTCCTTTTTTTAGTCATTGGATGCCGAGATGAGGCAGCTTTATGGGTTGCGAAATTGTAAATAAGCAAGCTGATATTTGGCCATTTTTTTCCTCCTGCTGTTTGCTAAGCTGACACTTTGCAACGCTTCAGCCTTGTTGCATGATCTTACACCAGGAGTGTTTCATTCAAGTCTCTGAAATCTCCCCATTTTCACAAAAAAGGCCTTAGTCTTTCTGTTGCAGGAGTTTTTGCTGAAGAGGGGCTTGGGATGGGTGTAGCTGTTTATGAATGACCCAGCAGAGACCGTAAGAAGGGAGCAGTCCGTTATGATAGCCAACATCTGTGCTTACATTGTCAACCCTCCAGATTCTCACCACAGGTTTACAGGAAATTTAAACCGTATAGATATTGATCATATCATTAAGACAGTTCAATTCATCTTGATTTTTTTTTTTTAATTAATCACATTATTTCCCAGACATATTTCTATTCATTGTCATATGCAGAGTGTATTTGGAGAATGCTGCATAGCAGAGGTCTTCTGAATTATGCCTGTGCACATAACATTAAAAATTAGTTATAGGAGACGCGCTTCACTCAGCAGACAAGTTTTATGTTGTGCCGAAGAGAAGCAAATTGATGTCAGGGCAGATTCTTTTACAGATCATTTGATCAGACTTAAAGCTCTTGTATGTGCCGAATCCTGACATATTATCTGCACAAATGACAGTTCAGCTCTGAAAATATTTGAGGGTCACCATACTTACAGGACATTCAAGGATACAAAGGGTATCCACAATATGGCCTGCAATAAAATTGCTGAATGTACTTTTTCTAGTTAATATTTTTTAATAGGCCTGCACTCTGCAAGTCCAGTAGTAAGTTCCATCACAAGTAAATGCATAATATTGAATCCTCGAGCAGCGTTGTGAGTAGCGACCGGGACTGAGCTTGACAGGACGAAAATTCTCAAGTGCCATCTTTTGTCTAAGGCTTTGTTATGTTCAGTAGTCCACTCTTTTCCTTTGGAACGGACCCAAAATGTAACCAGTTGTGCAAATATCACACCCAGTCTTCCAACAGTAAAATTCTGTGTTTAGATTCTACAAATCCATATTAGTTCACGATTATTTGTTTTATAAAAAATGAAAAAAACCCATCAGATGTTAACAATATTAACAATATTATATTTTTGTTTTTCTTGTAAATCTCTTATTAAATGTTACAGATTAACCACGACTGAGTGGTGTTTATGATCTTTAGTCTACCCTCATGGACTTAATTGGTAAGGAAACACCTCTCAGTGTAACAGTGTACACTTAAACAGCACCACAAACTACATCCTCCAAAATGACCCTAAAGTCAGCCTCTCTGAAACGGTTGCAACAAAAACTGAACATTATACCCCTCACCAAAGTGGGATTTATTACTGGACTGTTGTATTAAGCTGCTCTAGTTTTAGCTGAGTGTACCTAATAAACTGACAACTGAGTGTATATTCACCAGCTAGTCTCGAACTTTGTCTGCACACAGTTTGCTTGAGTTGTCAAAGCTTTTTTTTTTTTTTTTTGTGCTGAAAACAGCTGCCTGCTGCTGTTGGAAACACGGTCATTTGTGATTAAACCATACATTAAACGTGCGGCTCTAGCAAACAGTGAGCTTAAAGAGGCTTTTAAAAGCTGCAGAGTTGGTTTATAATTCATGGGTTCCTCACTGCAAGCCCCATGAGATTAATTTGATTCATTGTGAGAATAAAACAATGTTGATTATTGCAGCTTTAAACATACTGTGTGAGAAGGGCATGGCTCTCTTTACTGTTTTAGGATTTTGTATATCTTTGACAGAGAGTTCTCGACAGTAGAGCAGCGTTGGTTCTCCTAATTCATTATCTTTACATTAGAGCCAGTACATTTGTGTTTTTCCCTTTAGCCTCTTGTGTCAGTGAGTAATCTTAATGTGCATGCCGTCTGTGCAAGGAGAAGAGAGGGGACCCTTGAGCCCTAATAAGAGATGGTAATCAGACGAGATGTCAGCCAGTGGCCCGGAGAGCAAACACTGACTATTGTTGTGCTATAATATGTCACACTAGTTGTGTCACACTAAGATAATTTGGACCCATGTGCTACTAGTAACACATTTAGTAGTCACCAGTAGTAGTTCAGTTAGTAAGACAAGTATCACCGATGCTGTGAATGATAACACAGCCAAACGATGAAAATTAGCTATAGATTTTTTTTTCATAACGACACCATAGAAGAGGAAGTGAATCTACTGTTTGGTAGGAGCAAAACTTCATGTTTGTCAGGATGAAACTCGTCTAAAACTCTGCTCACTGGAGCATGATTTCTGGTCAGAGAGATGTCAGTGACTTTCTGCTTAAGTTTATAATTAGATTTACAAGAGTTTCTGACTGAGTATTTATGGGCAGCATGGCATTTGAAAATAACTGGAACTTCAAAATAAGCGCCTACAATTTCTACAGAAAGTGAAATTTAGAGTTTCTCAAATTGGCCATTGTCTTACTTTCAGGTACCTCAAAATATCATATCATACCACCTTTCCACCATGTCTCTGTAACACTGAAGGGCTCGGTTTGAAATTAACACCTTCAGTGATGCATAAAAAGTACCAGTTAAGCTAAGTTTAATTCATAGCTATACTCTTTATGTGTAACTTCCTACTGAGCTATACTTCAACTTTTTGATTCAGAGGACTAGTCCACATGTTTGGATCTTTGATTACAGGCTTGTTTTGTGCTGCGCAGATCCTGCTTCTGCTTTTATTGGAGTTGTTTATTTCAATCATTTAAATTCTGCTTCTTGAATTAATTGCCGAAACTTACTGCGTGGAAGCACCTTGGCGCATATCATTTGCTAAATTTTAAGGTTAAATGTATGTTTAATATAGAAAAGTTTTGTTTGTTACTTGCTATATTATTTTCCTGAGCATATACAGTTTCCTTCAATCTGATATTTTTTATTTGAAGTTGAAAATGAACAAATCGTATTGCATTTTACAGAGACAGATGAAATTACAACAGGGACAATCAATAACTTGGAGAATGTTGATGCTTTACCCGCTCTGCAATTATGTTTTGTTTGTGGGGACTTTGGCTGTTACTGCAACACAATATTGTCTCAAACAGCAGGAACAATTTAGGCATCAAATATTTTTTACTGACTGTATCACATAAATTAGATTGTAAAGATCAGATATTGTATTTTTCAACATATGCCAGATGGTCTAGCTTTGCAGTTTGGTTGGCGTTATTGATTTTATTTGTTCATCTGTTTGACTTTTTAAACACAGATGTTTTCTTTAACTTAAAAAATGTGAGTTATTAAGTTTCAGTGCTCAGCTGTTTGGAAGTAGCCTGGCATACATCAATGCCAAGTCATGAAGTTGTAATTTCCTGGGGTTTTTTTGTTTTTTTATGCTGAGGTATAGAAGGAAATGCTTATTTTTAGCAATGATTCATGTAAAGCAAAAATAAACCACCATTAAAAATACTTTTTTGTCATGAAGTGTAACCTTTGAAGATATGAATAAGTCACTTTTCATTTTCATTTCCAAATGGGGAAAAACATATTTAAGTATCATAAGTAGCATATTTAAAATCACACCCGACTATTACAGTATGTACTTGAGTGAGATGTTAATCGGACCTTAGACATAACATAGGCTTGCCCTTTTAATTATCTGTAGCATTGCCAACATTTATGAAGAATGCAAGTGAATTTCAGGATTTTGACTGTGGTTGTGAGGCCCACCCAGATTAATAATTAGCTTTAAGTAGTTTCCCAATAAAAGTTTTGTTTTAACTGAATTTTGAGAAATGTAATGTGCTAAGCTGCTGGGCAGACCTATTGTTTTGGCTGCCAATTAGGGCTGCAACTAACTATTATATTAAATCATTATTTTCAGCACTTAAATTTTTTTCTCTGATTAATCCTTTCTTCTGTAAAATGTCAGAAAATTAGAAAAAATGCCAATGTCCAATATTCACATAATTACATCTTGTTTTGTCCACCAAATACTCAAAAACCCAAACATATTTAGTTTACAATGACATACACTACTACTCCAAAGTGATAGAACCCCCTATTTTTGAAGCTTTGACTGACACTTAAGCAGTTCAAGTCCAGTGAATAACCTAAAATGTTACAAAGGGAAGTGGTAAACTGCCCAAGGTAAAAAAAAAAAAAAGCATCACCAAAAACTGAAAAACCATGTCAAGTTCATAGAAAACAGGCCCTTCTCAGGGATTAAGAAACTACTTAATTTTACAGCTTTCCTGTAGCAATGGAAACTGTCTGTCTGTAAAAAGGCAGTGTTGGGACAAACTGTTTTACTACACCCTCTGATGCATAATTAGGACAATACTGTACCGCAGGAAGTAGAACTGTATGTTGCTGTCAGAATGGTGAGAACAAGGCAAGTAACAAAGGAAGACAGACTGGTTGGTCAGGGTTTCGTCCTACAGCAAGATAATGACCCAAAACATTAGAGGAACAGAACTAGATGGTGGCTTCACATGATGGAAGAGCAGCACAGTCTCCAGACCTAAACCCCATGGAGCTGGTTTGGGATGAACTGGACAGAAGGTGAAAGCAAAGCAACCTGCAAGTGTAACACATTCGTGGGAACTTCTGCAACAGTGTTGGGACGAACTTTCTAAACAATGTAGAAAGAACGTCACAAGTGTGTTCGGCTGCTGAATGAGTCAGAAATTTAGATTAAATTTAATTCAACAAGAAGATTCCGTGATTCCTTGTTTTTTTTTTTAATCTCTAATTGTTTACTTTTTCTATGCTCTAATGTCAGGAACACATGTACATTCAACTATATGAGTAATCTCGACTTGGTGACTGAGTTGTGCATCTCTGTCTCTGACAGCTATGGATGAGCGGACCAACCAAGCATCTTGGGCCCCAGGTGGCGAGTCCAGTCCTTCCTATGAGTCCTCCCGGGTAAGACGGCCCACACCTTATCCCCTCTGAATGGCCTTTCTGCTCCACAGCACATCATTTAACAAACATTACATCAAAGTGGTGCATTCCCAATGCCATGTTGTATCACCTGTGATAGACACATTTCTCTGTGACAGAATGGACTGGTTAATATACTAATGGCTGGTGGAATTTTTTTATCCGTCTGAATTTGTCGTGCAGTTGGCAGGGAAAACCAGTTATTGGAATCTGATATAATTCTTGGATTGAGCTTCTGTTTGGTAATAGAGCTCTGTTAAAATATTTCAGTTCAAATTGTATGTTAATGCTGCACACCATGAATTTTCATGATGAAAGTATATACCCAAAGGCACATCACTGATAAGGGGGAAACTGTTCATTATCCCTGGATATTTTTTTTTTTTTCAAAGCAGTTAGTATGTGATCGGTTGTTGTGCCATTGAGGGCATAATCATAATGATCAATCACTTCTTGATCATTATGATGAAAAAAGGGGATCAGCATTATAATAAGGATCAATAATGGACAACACCCCATGTTTCACAGTGTTGATGTTTTGAAACCACATCAGCTGTGTTCAGTGTCAAAACACTGAGCGGGTAGGAAATATCATTGGGTGATAATTGGAATAGGGCTAAAACTAATGATTGTTTTCATTGTTGATTAATCTGCTAATTATTTTCTCAATTAATTGACTAATAGTTTAGTCTACGAAATGTCAAAAAATGGTGAAAAAATGCCCATCACAATTTCTCAGAGCACAAGGCAACATCTTGAATTGTCTTGTTTTGTACAACTTACAATCCAAAATCTAAAGATATTTAATTTACAGTGATATAAAATAGAGAAAAATATAAAATCCTCACATTTGACAAGCTGGAACCAGAGAATGCTCGATGTTGATGATCAAAATAGCTGGCAGGTAATTTTCTGTGGATCAACTGACTGATTAATCGACTTATCGTTTCAGCTCTAATCAGGAGTGTTTCTGTTGAGTGGTCAGCAACAGGATGTTGAGCCTTAGAATGAGTTGGTGCTTCTGGTTGTACACTTAAAAACTAACAGTGATGAAACAAGCCGATGTAGTGACGGTGCAGGTGATTCATGGTTTTAAACAGGGTTTGACTAGGATTCACCGACCTCGGTTTGCCAAACCTCCAAGCCTTTGGTTTGTTTTTCTACCTGCCTCACATTCTGTGAATGCTAGTGAAAGTAACCTGTCCCAAACTACAGTAAAAGACATGGCGGCTGAAAGCTCTGTGTTCAAATTGCATTCCTGTTCTTAGAAAGAGATTACACATGCTCAGGGTTTTTTGCGGACATTTCACTAGTGTATTATAGTCAATTTCAATTGTTACTGAAAGTGGCATCCAGCTACTATGTGATACTATGTCCTACCCCTTGCCGCTTCAGGGCAGGGGTAGGAGTCATGTTTCCCAGCATTCGACCAAAATTAAACAACCTATATTCCCTGTGCTGGAATTACACAATTTGAAACTTTTTTCTGTAGTACATCCTAGCACTCTATGACTGATATAAAGCTCGTTTGAAGAAAAAAACAGAACTTTTTGACTTGCAAGGAATGTCAGTCTTCTGTGCAGCTGAGCAGTTGGTTCAATACTTCAGACTGTATCATGACATTTTGTTTATGATCACAGATCTACACAGAAGTCAGAAAATGAGAATTTCATTTAAAAAATATCTTTAGTCCCTTTGAAGCAGTGGAAATTATTGCCATCATATTGGATATTCGGGTTAGATATTCACTATATTCACTACAGCCTGATATCAGTTTATTGCTTTTTTTTTTTTAAAGGGGAAGTCATCCTCAAAATATTTTCAAGTGTGATGCATTTGCATAATAATAACATATACTTGTAAAACTGTTACCTCTGTAAACCTCTGTTGCTTAGTGTAAGTGAGAACATATCACTGTGTGTGTGAGCAAGTGTGAACAGCTCTCTCCCTGTTTGTTTGTCCCTCACACATTGGTTTTTCTAGATGCCCTGTATGAATTTCATTTAATGTCAATCTCCTGTCACTTTCTATTAGAATTCAGTTAAATGTCAGAGCAACTCGGGCTGAGTTACCTTGTTTATTTCTCTGTGCCCTTCCCGAATGAACATCTACAGGCTATGGTAACATAGGCAGCTTGATTTGAATTATAAGACAGAGACGCTTGAGATATCTTTGCTCCAGGTGCATATAAATGAGTGTTTCTGACATTGCGAGGCGCAGCATCATCCAGCAGACAGCTGTTTGCACCTCTATAAGGCGTGGACACAAACACTCACATGCCACACTCTCCAGACTCACACACCGCTGCATACACACCTTATATTGATACAGACATGATTTATATAGTCTAAAGAATATTATATCCTATCTATTCGGCTTCAAGAAGTGAGTGAAATTCCTTAGGAACCTCAGTAATCTACAAACATCTGTTAAATTATTTTTGTTTTTTAAATGAAAAATTTCACAATTTACAACCGTATTATAATTCACGTCATAGTTATGACCGAGCTTTAGAGAAACAGTATACTTAACCATGTGAATGGTGGCAAAATTAGATTCAGAAAAAAAAGTAGCGAATTCCAGTTATGGATGTGAACCATTAATTGATGATCATTGAATCACACACAAAGCTGTGACAATTTATTAAAGTGAATCGTCTAATCAGAGAGAAATACAAAAACACTTGACTAGAGCAGTGTGCTGTTTAGGCAGTTTATGTCTGTTTTTGTAAACCATAAATTTGCCAGTACTTAAGGCCTGAAATTAACGCTATATAAGGAAAGACACCTGCACTTACTGACAAAAGGTAATTGCACCATAGACATGGTAACGTAAATGGGCTAACTGGCTGAATATTACCATTTGATTTGTTTTTCCCAAGTATTATCATGTGTTTTACCACCATATAAGAATACTCTCTAGGTTGTGAAATTAACATGTCTTGTGTTGCCAGTAATGCTTTTCCAAACAATGTTGTGCCTCTTTTTATAAAAAATGCAGATCGCCAATATTAACACACTATTGGACATTAATACTAACATTAAAGCTTAAGTCCAGTTTATTTAAACTTGCCGTATTTCCCATAAATGTGGGTATTGTGGTTCTGGGGGTCATTCTAACTTTGCACTTGCCACCTCCATTGTTGAGGTTTGGGGGAAACTCGTCCCAATATGTCACATTGTTTTTCTTTTTTCATATTTTTTTATAGTGGGTCCAGGAATATAACCAGATGCTAGTATTTGCTGTAATCGGTAGCAAAGCATTTTACTTGTTGGTTTTTGCTACTTTTCTGTTTACTCTTGTTTGGATACAGTTGACCACCACAGTGAAATGACTAGTCCTCAGAATATTGAACAGCATAATTTGCCATTGCATTTAGCTTTTTCAGTTTCCTCAGAAGACAGTATAACAGCAGTAAAAGTCACCCTCACACATGTAAACAAACATGCGTGTGCAGATGAATATGTAGGGTGATTAGGTCAGCCGGCAAGTTGCCCCTGATGTGGATTCCTATAAGTTAGCCACAATGGCTGTTCCTAGCAGCTCTATTCTGTGTTTAGATTCTGGGTCAAACTCAGAGACACACATCTGAAACATTGATTTGGAAAGCTTTAGGATGCTTGTGCTGTTTTCCCCAATATATGCTGTTTTGCGCGGGTCCTTGTTTCCCCGAATCATAACAATGGAGGTGGCGAGTGCAAAGTTAGAATGACCCCCAGAACCACAATACCCGCATTTATGGGAAATATACCTAGTTGAAATAAACTGAAATTATCCTTTAACACAAAATCAAGTTGTGCCATTAAAAGGCATTTTTGTGACTCCTAACTTTGTAATAACAAGCTATCTGGTAAAACGTATTGTGCACAGCCTTGGATTTTCCTATTGATATTTCAAATCCATCCATACATCGATTTTCTGAACCACCTATTTTGCTAAGGGTCACGGGGCCATACTGGGCATACATCTCCACCAACTGGCAATTTTGAGATGCTTTTTCACCAAGATAAGTTTTAAAGAAACAATTAAAGCGCCATTTCTATGTTTCTGCATGTCTGGGAAGATTCTCAGTCATCCAGTTCATGGTTATCCAAGAAGGGCTGAATCGAGGGCAACTAGACTTGGTTGTAGATACTTGAAGACATTTCACATCTCATCCAAGAGGCTTCTTCAGTTCTGACTGTGTTTCAACAGCCAGGAGCACTAATGAACCAAGAGATATCAATCGCCTTGATCACAACCCCACAGAGGTTAAATACCTGGGACCCCCCACCAGTAAGTCAGAACTAAAGAAACCTCTTGGTTGAGAGGTGAAATGTCTTCAAGTATCTACAACCAAGTCTAGTTGCCCTTGATTCAACCCTTGTTGGATATTTTTCTGCATGTTTGTGGAGATAATTGTGTTCCTGAGATTTTAAGATATCTGCTATGCTCCTTCTCTCCGCTTTTCCTTTGATTTTGATTTTGGTACTCTAGAACAGACTCAGGTGTCATTCATTTCTGAGGGAAAAATTTGTCCATTGAGATAGAATTTTTTTAGGAGCGGCTAGCTTCATTCCATTACTTTGTTAAACAAGAATTTGACAACTGATTGAAAAAACGAGAACTGTTTTCTGAAATTTCCCAGTTTATGCTGTATTCACAGTATCCGTCCAAAGTTCTTGGAAGATATCCCCAGTGCTTCATCTTTCAGTCTGTTACAAAGGGAATTCAGTCTTGTCCCTGAGCTTGTTTAAGCTGGTGCGCTACGAGTGTGTGATCAGTCGACTGTGAACAGTCCCGAGCCCTGCCGTGCTGACCTTGGCTCCCAGCCAGTCGCTGTATCCCGGGCAGCTGTAGCTGTAGGCTGGCGGTCTAACAGTCAAGGCTGTGCCCACCGCCACCACACAACAACCCCCCGCTTCCCCAGTGCCCTGCCCCAACTTGATACTCGACCCCACGCACATCCATCACGACTATATCATCACTCCCCAAGCTGCCACATACAGCCACATGTTCACCTGGGATGCCGCACAGAATGTGGATGAGATGACTTTATGAACGCTGTGGTGAGTGATTGGGGGACAAGGCGTGAGCTCAGGCCTGCATGCTGCCACGTTGATCTGACAGTTATCTAGCCAGTAGTGCTAACGTAGCCCTGTGGCAGCGATGACAGCGTGCGTTAGTGTCTTGGATAGATGTAGGCCACCAGTGTTTGGGAACGATGAGGGATCTGTGATTGACGATCTAACAGTCCCAGAGGATCAAACACAGTGTGGTTGCATTGACACACAAACACAAACAGTGAGCCTAGATTGACCATTATCCCCCTACCTCTTTTTCCTGCTCTGCTAACCTACCCGGCTAGCCTTTTCCTGCTTCACAGTGGTAGTTGTAATAATCAAAGAACACTTGAGGCATTCATTACCACCAATTGCTTTATAAGACTTGTTTTAAAGAAAATTGTTTGACATTGTGGGAAATACGTTTATTGACTTTCTGGCAATGACTTAGATGAAAAGATCAACACCACACTCATATCTGTCTGTTAAATATAATGCTACAGTCAGTGTTAAGGCTGAAAACTGGGAAACAGCGAGCTCTAAAGCTCTCTAACACGTTAATATTTGTTTTTTTAGCCATACACAAACTGAAGTTTAAAAACGACAAACACTACTATTTTACACAGGATTTTGTGTCAGACTATTTCTTATTATTTCTTTTTAGCTACGTAAACTAATCTAACATATTCATACATAATGGAAAATATGAGAGGGTATCAACCCTCTCATCTAACCGCTGCCAGAAGGTGAATAACTGTATTTCCCAAAATGTCGAGCTATTGTTCTAAGTGTTCAGTTTGAAGCATTTTCCTTGTTTTGCTGCAGAAGAGAGCAGAAATGTTTTTAACTTGCTTAGGTAAGCTGTGTATGCGAGAGTCTGTGGGTTTGTGTGTGTGTGTTAGTTTGCTACAGCTTCTCACGGGGCCGTTGTTGTTACTGAGTCTGTTCATGGTGTGATTAACAGTGTGTGCGGCCTGGCAGGAGCACAATAGGGAATCTCTGAGGATTCCCTCGACACAGCACAGCACTTCACTGCCTTTGAAATAACTCCATCACCATCCACTCACAAAAAAAAAAAGATGGATAATAAGATTTACTTTTTTTTATTGTATGTTGAATGCAAAGGGTATGAGTTGGTGAAAAGAGCTCTATAGAAATGCAAGCCCACTGCTGCTCGGTCCCTCTGGTGGGAGTTAATGTAGTTTGGGGAGATGTTTTTGACTGGAGCACAGGAGGATTTTCACAGGGCTTGGGATTAGCACTGTAACGGAATATCTTTTATTACATGGGACCCCGAGTTTTCAAAAACCATACTGTGACCGATATTTAGACCTAAGCCCTGGAAGCTGATAACTGTCATGAAAAGGCACTGGTAAGCTGCAGGAGAAAAAGGCAATTTTTTTAAGCTGCAGGTACCTGGGAATGACGTAGGATTGCATCTCTGTGTTTCTTCCCCTTCTAATAAAAGACATCTTCTTATGAACTACACGCAGGAAATGGCATATGAAGGAAAAAAAAGAGAAAACTTAAAAATAAATATATAGGGTTTAGATTTTTTTCTATAGATACATTGAGACAAAGATAAGGCAAGGGTTCCTACAGGTCCAGCTGTTTCCTATGAGCTAAGGAATAGACACAAACTTGCAAATGTTTAAAGCACTTGCACTACTTGTTGGTGATGATACGTTGGCAAAAAAAAAAGTTCATATGCTGAGGAATTTAGTGGCGTGTTAGTTTAATTTACAAACCTACCTAATGAAAATTGGAAGCCTGGTTTTGGAAAGGATGACCATAATGTAAACTTTGCATGAATTCACATCCTGTAAGAAAGCACTTAATAATGTATACAGAAGTGTTTTCATTCCAAGATCTGTCCCAAAAACGGTCTCACAATGGTAGAAAAATTATTGTAATGAGTAACATATAAAAAAATTATTTTACGGAATTAATACGGTTTAGGCACACTTAAGTCTGTTTGAGAGAATGATGTATGAAAGAAGGTCAAATAAATACTAAACTTTATTTATAATGCAGCACAAAGTGTTTGACAAGAAAAAAAGGGGGGGGGGGGGCAGAAAGTGTAAAGAGCAGTTAATATACAAATTCAAAAAGAGGAGGGAAGTATAATAAACAGTGAAACAATAATCAAATAAAAAACCACAAAATGTAAAATAAAATGATACAAAAATATAACAGTAATGAAAGCAGTTAGCATTATCATAAACACTTCCATCTCAATTGTAATCTTTAAAGACTGAGAAGAAGTGCACATAATCAATCATCAATCATTGATACAGTTATCCTCAGATTCAGGTAAAACCTATAGAGGGGCATTTAAGGCTCATAGTTTTTGCATCCACAAGGCGTGGCTGATATTTGATATGGTAAAAAAAAAACCTGTAAAACATACCATTGTTGTTTCCAACGCAAGTCCGCACTAGTAAATCCACTGTTAAAGTGCACCATCATTTAAAATGCCAGTTACAGACATAGGGATCTGTTTTTCTTTTGTTTCTCGTTAATTTTTTGGGGCAATTATGCAAAGAGAGAGTGGACAGTTCATTGGCATAACCGACCAGTTGTGCTCTCCTCTTACTAATTAGTGGTATGCCATAGCACTCAATTAGTGAAGTTTCCCAATAATGTGCTTAATATTCTGATCTGTTCCCCCAGGGTTTCGCAGACAGCCCTCATTACGGCGATCATTTGAGTGACAGTCGATTAGTGTCCCATGAAGGATTGTCTCCAACACCTTTTATGAACTCGAACATAATGGGTAAGTAAATGATTCTCTTCAACTCACCCGTCACATGCCCTTTGGTGGTGGAAAGACATCCTGTTAAAAAAATGGCCTGATTGAGATTAAGGCACATCATGCATCTGGAGGTAGCACTTCTGAAAGGCTTGGCAGGCTATAGGGCTATTTTTTTTCCGTCTCCTGCTGTCTTTATTTCCTCCCTTAATCCCCCTCCCCTTTCTGTATCTCCCTCTTCCGTCTCCTCCTGTGATGACCCTCCCCCAGGCTAGAAGTCACGCCATCAGTATAGCTTTCCGTCATAAGAAGCTGTCTCCTAGACATCAAAACTGCCCTCAGCAACTTCCGTTGGCAGCAGGGCTTTGTGTTTTTTGGGTGTGAGGTTAAACAGACAGTTGTATCAATGACCTTCTCACTGAAAAATCAAAAAGTTTGAAATTAATTTAGATTATTGAATGTTCATTCATTTATTTGGCAGTCTTTGTCTTTGGGTTTGTCAAATCATGCCAGTCCTAGTCATTTGATAGGTTTGCTGATATAAATAGGTCAATTTCTGTCTCTGCATGTTATATTTAATGTTCGGAACAGTAGTGATTCCCTTTTATTATACTGTTTTTATAGATCAGAGGTTCTTAGACTTTCTGGTTTGATGTACCCCCACATCCCTGGCAGATTAGCTCAAGTACCCCATTATCAACCCCACCTGTCATGTTCCAAATATGTTTTACTTTAAACTGGATGTTATTCAACAGCATCAATTATATCAAAGTGAATATTGTTACTATATTTTTTTCATAGGTGGTTTCTTTATTCAGTACTGTAGGTTTGGTCAAGTTTGCATTCATACCTGCAGCAGATGAGGTACTAAAGATTGGCCTCACGTGGGTTTGTATTTACTTATTTTTATTAATACATTTTATTTTCCACCTAAACCCAAATATGTGGATGTGTTTTTGGTTCCAAATCCTAATTTGTATTTTGATAATGATCACAAAAAAATACACCCTTTTGCAACTACATACTCTATTACTGGCTTGCAATATGTTCTCCCATTATAACAATTAAAAGCTGTGTGTTATACAGCTCTTTGGCCTGGCATTGTGATGTGTAACCACGCGACAGTTTTATGGCTAACTACATCTCAGCTCATTATGTAATGGCCCTGGAGACTGGTTTTCAAGCAAAGTGATTAGTTTACAAATGGGTGCTGCTGAAATGAAACAAAATGTTATCGTTCTTGTAATTGATCACATGACCGTTTCACATACACTGCGTATCTCTCCCCACTTCAGCTGCGTCTGTAATTATGCTTATGAGTTGCCGAATATGGGTGTGATCTTATGCAATGATATGTCAGATTTAGACAGTATGATTGTAAACTGGAATTAACTTCGCTTATCTCAGGCCTGGAATTCAAGATGAGTATGGTTTTATTGAATTGTCTTTCCATAGTAATATCTTGGCCTTATGTGGATTTATGGAGTTCTCAGCACCCTCATTAAATCATGTCTGGAGGGTTATTCCTCATCAATTAACAGGGTAGAACAACCACGCAACCATGAAATAGACATTTACGCTTGTAGTAGAAGTAGTGGTGGTTGAATCCAGTCAGTCTCTACAGTGACTGAACTGCTGAATGGGTAGTTTCAAGTCATGTAGCATCTCAACACCTCTGGTTGTTGTTACACAGCATACGGAGTGGTTTCTGAACTTCTAAGCTGGCCAACAGTCAAGTGTTTGAAATTCTTGAGCAGATGGTTAGCCCGAGAAAGTATTCAGACCATCAACACACTATGCTGGGCAATAAAATATGGCCAAGTACACATGTAAATGACTTTGTAATGTGAATGCCATTTATTGTACTGTTAATTCACAACCATAACTGTTTGCTTGCTGAAAGGAAAAATCAAGGCAGAGATTTGCTAAGCTGAAGAGACAGAGAGCTATGTCTCACTGATGTCCACCACCTTTAATTCTACCTGCTGAGTTGGCCAAACTGCTACTGTGAGGTCCGCCTAGAGTGAGGAAGCAAACTATGCTACACAAACTGTGTCAAAGAAGCAATGGACGATGAATGGCTGAAAACATTCAGAAACGACCCAGAGGTGGCCGGCAGTCAGCTTGGTATGTCAGGGCCCTCAGGACCTCTTTATGTTTCCTGCCTGTTATTTAATGTATTGTCCCTGATGGGAAGTGCCCAATTAATAACCCTAATGTCATACTTTCCATATTTACATGGATATGCTTAGGCTAGTTTATCAGCACAGTAGATCTAAACCATGCTTTTTATAAGAAAATGCAACGCTGATTACAAATTTTCCTCTGGAAAAATAAACGTTTTCTTTTGCTATAGCAAACAATATCAGACCTCATCATATTCAAGTCATTTCTCTCCTGTTGCCCAATAACTGAGTAGTCATACTGCAGTCGTACTACTTGGCCAAATAACTTCAAGATTTGATTTGATTTTCATTTAAAGATCTCTAGAGTTTGAACACAATGGAGAAAATCAATCTGGAGGAAAAGAACACTCCTCTGATTTGAAAAACAGACCAAGTCTGATCCTCTGCGACCTCAGTGGAATGCTGCTGCTGCCTCATGTGCCCGCCAAATGTCAACATAACAGTAATCATGTAGATCAAAGGCAAACAATAGCTAACTATGTATTACATTTTGTTCTGATCCTGCATATTATGATTTGCATGTGGCTGGAAATGGGTCTGCACGGGGTAGAGAGAGTGCTGGCATATACAGTATGTGGATTATGGTACATGCACAGTATCGCCTATGGTTGACGTGGACTGGATTTAGACATTAATATCAATCGGGAGGAAATCATATCACTCTTGCTTTACAACCGCCTACAGAGATGTAAACTTCTTCACTGGTGTATATCTGCCTTTATTACTGCGTCTTCTCTAACCAAACGGGAACAGATCTCTGTACTGGTAAAACATGAGCCACAAAAAATACTGTAACTATACCTGATTACAAAAACACTGGACACCATTGATACACTATTTAGCTTGGTGCTAATGCACAATGAATTATCGGCTAATGTGCTATATGGAATATAAGGCGCAGTGTATCATTGTGTATGCTCAATACTTCAAACGCTGTCAATATTTTTAGATGTACTCAGAGTAGCATGACAGGCAATGACCAGTAATTCCTTTTATGCAGCGAGATAACCGAAAAAAAAAAAATTCATGTCAGTTTGTATGTAGGTACCAAATAACCATTGTCTGTTAAGATACATTTTGATTAAAAAATGCCAGCTGTGGTTCTGTGCATCTGAAGGAGTCAGAGAGAGGTGAAGTTATAGTGACAGTGGGTATTAGATAGCTGTAGGGGGTGGCTTATTCTCATGTATTTGGTAAATGAATACATGTGAACTGAATATTGCAGCTTTGTTTTATATGTGAACTTGCAACAACTAAAAAATAAGCTGATTTACAGTTTTTTTGATATGTAAACAAAAGTCACCTTGTCTTTTTCCAGTAACAGAAAACATGCCTATAACAAGTGATTTTAAAACAGAAATAGAATAGACCTCTGAAATGGCATGGTCTTATCCCAGTATCACAAGAAAAGTGTGAGGGGGTTTGAAGCTGAAGAATGGGGGTTTTGGTTGAATGCTGGGAAGCGACTGACTGCCTAACAACGACTCTGCTCTCCCCGGGGGCCGGCTCCCATGTTGGGGCAGACTATGGATCAGCTGGTCTGGGCCTCACATGCATCTTAGCCCCGCCCTCTTGTGCCACAATCCTCTTACTAACGCGCACGTCATCCACTGCATGCTGCCTGACAGGTGGCAGCCACATTGTTCATGCTAGTGCGCTATAGACAAACATTTTCAGTTTCAACCATGTGAGTCCCTTTGACTCAACCACTCGTCACATGGGTTGAAAGAGACAACACTCGGACAGACCGCTGACATATCATTTTTAGAGATTTGGAGCCATGCATTGTGTGATTCCTGTGGCCTGACAGACAGTACTGATAGTATTGACCGGCACAAAGATATACTGCACATCTACTTAATAATTAATTACAATGTTTAGAAAAATGACATTGTATGATGGTTGGTTCGCTTACCATGGCACACGCAAGTATGTTTGCTTCAATTTGGTTACAAAAACACTGCGCTACTGGTAGGCCTGTTCCCGAATCAAAAATTTTCAAGTCACAAGTTTAGGCTGAATATTCGACTTTTGGGAAGCGGGGGTGTTCCTCGACCTCTGTATTTTCATTTGTCATGTGCTTGTGGTTCCTGCTTTTTCTTACCTGTAGATATATTTTGTTTTTATAAATACCCAGCATTGTTATTGGTGGTTTTTTCTTTTTCTTGAACATGTGAAGTATGATTATGAGGAATATATTGTTCACTCTTTCTCCCGTTTAAAGTAAAGTCCAGCTACAGCACAGCCACCTCACATTGAACTCCTGCGTGACTCCTGACAGCTACATTGGATGACACTTGCAGAGCTTGTACCATTGTCTAGTTTATAAAAGTTTCCATCCTGCCATGCTGTCATCCTGCATTGCTCCGTGTACAATGACGCAACTAAAAGAAAAAAAAAAATTCAACTCGGAGCTTCTTGACTGATGATTTGGGGGCAGTCATATGTGCTATAGAAGTTACACTCATCCAGTCATATACACTGTCTTACCTAGTCTTTCATCTGACCCCTGATAAAGTACTAGTGCCTTCCATTTATTTTGGGTTACTTGTAGAGTAAATGGGCATAGATAGTTTTGAGGTTTTTATGAATAATTCGGTATGTTCTGATGGCAATTCCTGTACACTGGTGCTTCACTGAGTAATGGTAGGACTTTGATTAGTTGGCAATTTGAATTCTCATTTTATTGTTCCTAAGGAAGCGATCCCTTATGACTTGAAACTATGATTTGGTTAGGCTCTAACACAAAAACATTTTATCCCCTAACCATTCTAGGATTACACATTTCTCTTTTAAATTTACACAGCTGTTATTCCCGATTGTCTCATGTACCTGTGCAGCTGATGAGTTCAATGGATGCAATTCACTGAACCTCACTTCCTCCTCCAGTCTTCTGCAGGTCTTGTAGTGGAGGGTTGGCTCTCATTCAGTTGTTCTGATTGTTTAGCCACAGTGATAGCCAACGGTTCACAGCCCTGTAAAGGGATGGTTAGATTTTTTCTCGTGGTGTCAGCTCGATGTGGGAAAGTCAGTGAGGGGGGTTGATTTCAAGCAATCTGGGGAATTACCACAGGCAATGAGCTACAACTGAAAGAGCAGCACTCTGCTCCTTTATTTCACGCTGTATCGTGATTCTGGACATGTGTGTGTGTGTATGTTGCTTTTTTGTCATTATTTACTTATTGTACTGCTATTGTTTTAAACTAAGTGTAGAAAGTCTTTTGATTCTCAGATAATGCTTTAAAGTTACTGTGCTAATTAGCAAGACAGGGTTTATGTAGCTATTCAGAGGGGTCAATGGTCACAGTTTGTCTGCCTTTATTGGAATAAAGAAAAATAGGGGACATGTCTTAAAGGGACATCAAACAACCTATGGAATCATTCTTAATATTATCTATCTCGCCAACATTTTCATTTTCTATTACAGTCACACACAGTAGACACTCAAACATACATGTTCTATGTCCTCAAAAAGTCCAGGACCAAGAGCTAAAGCCTTGTTCTTCTGTCTGTATCATGCAGTGTTATGCTCCTGTTTATTGTGGTGAATTATGACTAATTAAATATTACTCAATTCTTTCTAAACCTTTCAAAAGAGGGTTCTATTTTTTTTAACAGACAGAAGCACGTAACTTTTTCCTTTGGATATTTTTAAAACAAAGTTGGGTTTCATGCTGGCTGTAATTGCATAACTATAGTGATGACTGCCTCAGTTCTTTCCAGTCATGTGCCTGAGGACGTGATATCACAACTGCTGAATTGTAATTTTGCGCTCACGTTTCTCTGGTGTGGTTCATACATATTACTCATACAGCTTTAGCCCTGCATAAAAAGTAATCAGCTTAATGCTGTCATCAACAAACGCATACAGCCTCATGCATCCTGCTTCCAACCTGTTGACAGACACGTTACTTTAATGTGACTACCTGAGTGTGATCGAGCAATTGTGTAGCAGTCCTGTTTTGTCCCTATTACCAACTTTAAAGATTTCACATGCTACTTAGACAGAACATTAAAAGTAATTATGAGCTACTTTCTCTTATTTTTATATAAATTCTGCATTGCCTTGGTCTCCTTTTCTGTTAGTAGGGTGTATTTTTTTGTTACTATTGGAGTTAATTGTTCAAGAGCAATAAGAAAATGTCTGGAAAGCGCAGTACTGATGTTTAACACATACAACAGGTTTGTGCTTCCTAGAGACAAAGTTTTCCCAGAGCTGGTGAGACTGTAGTACTTAGCAGATTTCCTTTTGACAGCCACTTATTAAAAGGTTTTGTTGTTCTGTTAATTTGCTTGTTGTCAGGAACAAACAACTTGACAACAACAAAGAACAAATTAGAATGGCACTCAGTAAAGCACATACCTCCGCCAAGGCCAAAACGAAAAATACCCTGTCTTGCAATAAGGAAAGTGATAAAAACAATTCCTGTATCAGCCCACATAAACCGAATCCGCACCAACATTTAATGGGCTCCTCTCTGGCCCATGCCCCCTCCCTTTACCAAATTTTGTGCAAATTGGTTCAGCACTTTGTGCGTAATGCTGCAATAATAATGCTGCTTACAAATAAGCAAACCAATAGACCTCCTTGGTGCTGTAACAAACAATCAGCTGAGGCTACTGAATGTTTTGGGGGCTGTAACACAAGTGAAGACTCCCTCTTTCAACTTGCTCTCCTCTTATTTGAGAGAGAAATTACCAAGAATTTCATTGATAAATCACTGATTAATTTGCAGTTATGACATTCTGACAGGGTCACACAGAGTTAATGACTCATTAGGCTTCTGAGATGCAAAAGTAATATGTCACTTGAAGTGTCCAGCAGTACATTACCTCAGAGACTAAAGGTCATAGATAGAGAGAATAAATGAAAGACTGTAATTTCTCTCTGTTACAATTATAATTCATGACAGACTTGTCACCCTAACCTACGACACCTCAGAGCTTGATATCATGGGGGCCTCAGTGAGAATTTAAAACTAATTTGATTGCTTTGTCAAATAATAAATAAATCTATTATTTGACAAAGCAAACAAATAATCTTCGGGCATATTTGTCTAAAATAATTTGTTTGCTCAGATCCCAAGTGACCACATAATAGAATAGAGTAACAACCACGACCAGCTGTTAACAGTGTATCATGTTAATATGACTTGCATGCGTCATTTTTCATTTTATGTCTGATAACTTAATAATTATTTAATATTTTCTGAGATACTACAAAACTGAAACAACTACTGCTTTTATCTGATCTTTTTGTGTTATAATTTTTGCCAGCAACACATCTGGGGGAAAAAAAAACCCTATAGTTAAAAGCCATAATGCAGGATGGCAGCGGGAAATTAATGAGTGCTGGTACATAATATTTGCATCATGTTAGCATTCAGTGAGGGTTAGATTGTGCAATTAATTTTCCTTTGTCAGTCCATATTTTAAGATACTAAAAACGACATTATATAACCATTCTGCATTGTGTATTGCATTGGGGGATTTCATCTCTTCCAGTCTTTTCCTTTTCCATTTCTAATTGTCCCTGAAGGCTTTTTGTGAGATGTCAAATCCCACATCACACTGGCATCCCCAGTGTGGTTTTACTGGGGCAGGTGTCATGTGCTAATGCTCTGTCCCATGGGAGACCCTCCTCAGAACCAGGCTGTGATTGTGGCCAGGTGCTGTTCAGGTGTGCACTCGGTTTCCACTGCAGTGTGGGTCACAGGTGCTGCCATTGCTCCTCCCTCTCCCCACTCTGTCACTCACACCCACACAAACACACACATGCACACACGCACACACACACACACACACACACACACACACACACACACACACACACACACACACACACACACACACACACACACACACACACACACACACACATTTACATACACAAATACAATATACTGCTCGCTGAATACAGTATTAACTCCAACAGTTGTTTTGCAGGAGTCAATTTATCAAAAGTGATACCTGCAAAATGTATATATCCACTGCATATGTGACAAGAGCAGAAAGCAGAGAAGGGAAGACGAGGATATGTGCTGCAGTACAGTTTAGTGGATGTAGCCAGTCATTATGCAGAGCTGCAGGGTGTGCTTATCTATTACTGCGGTCAGTGGAGCATGAAGAGCTGAAGACGAGCTGAAAGGGCACAAATCCCTTTTCTCCTTCCCAATGCTGCCCATATCTCCCCACTCATCCCAGCCCTCCCCACCCTCATGCTTCTCTCAGCCCATCTTGGCCCTGCCCGGCCCCTGCCTTGTCTTCCTTAGGACCTGGCCCCCAGCATGTGACTGGTGAGGCTGTCCAGCTGCAGAGGATCAGCTGTAGTCTCAGTAGGCCTGGAGGGCTGTCTCTCTACAGAGGAAAGAGGAGCTTGGGTATGGCCAAGGTACGATGACATGAGTCTCTTTGAAGCAGCTGCAGGGGTCAGAGCTCTATTACTGTATTTAGAGTCAGTGTAATGTAGTTTCAGTCACGTCACTGCATTTTATGCAAGAGAATGCTTGGTTTTTGCTTGTTGAATTGGCAAAGCCAAGGACAGGCAGCTTTGATGGTTTTAAGGCCTCAAGAAACTTGTGCATAATTGTATATACTACTTCGCAGATGTTTGCAAAACAAAAAGAATCAAAGTCTTATTTCAAAAAAACGTTTCTGCTGAATAGTAGTTCAAATAAGTTTCGATAAATCCAAATTGTGTTGCTAAGACCCGTTGTGCTTATTTGCCTTCTTGTACATCCCACATCTCTCTCTTTTTCCACTCTCTTGCTTTCTGTCACTTTCCCTCCCCCTCCGTTCGCTTGTTTCTCTCTCCCCTCATGCTGTCTTCAGATGATGCCAACAAGACTGTTAGAGATGATCTAATACAAGAGCAAAGCTAAAAAGGAAATGATTCATTCAGAAGAATCACTGTTAGTGGAACAATTAACCACTGCTGACTTTAGTACTTGACGTTGCTTTGCTGACAACACTTTGTAAAGAAAGCTGAACTTACTGTATAATTTTTCACATGATCTTTAGACATTTGCTATGTCTAGGGACATTAACTTTCATGCATTATGCAGTGTTCGCATTGACTTTCGTACTTCCGGAATTTAGATGTTGTTTTGAACTTAAACTTTAAATCTAAGAGAGAAGTAACCTAAGGGATATAAAAAAATATCCTCCCTGTGTGCGTCTGAGGCAAATGAGTATGAAAAAAAAAAGACTTGCTTGATATATACAGAGTGGTATGCAAGTTCACATTTATGGAGATAAGAGATGGCCATGTCATCTACAGAGGTCTGCTTGTATTAATCACAAAGGGGATTAACTTCAGGGCTGATTCTGGTAAAATACCCCCAGTGGAATCATTGTATGAACCCAGGTTGTGCACAGATGGATGACAAATTCCTTCCTTCCTTTCTTTTTCTTGAAACCAAGCAACTCTACCATGTGAGATTGAATTAAATTGCCTCCTGGTTACTGGACATGAGTTTCTTGAACGTTGTCAAGTCAGGTTGTAGGTGAACATTGTAAAGTTTCCCCCAACTAAAGCCACTCATTTGAAAATACATCAAAGGTTGAGTCCTTGTTGAGATGAGCCACAGAAAGCCTAGCTCACAGTTGCTGGTTAATTCTCATGCCCACCGCTCCTCCTCAAGCAGTTGTGACTACTTGCCCAGGCGCCCTGTGTCCATGCTGGGTGTGCTGGCAAACAAAACACCACATAATGTTGAACTCCTTCCTTGTTGGAGTCTAGTGAATTGTGATTGGTTGGTAAAATGCAAACATTTGTTTCGCCTTTACTCCCACTTGACAGTGCCTGACATTTTCTCCTGCACTGGCACAGCCCTGAGAGTGGGAAGTGTAGAGAGAAGTGCAGTTCTGTGAGACTTTGTCTTTACTGTGACAGATATGGGGGTGGGAAGATACTTTTTTTGTCAACTTAAAATCAAAAACTCTTTTAAATGGCTGCTACAGTTTTTGCCCACATACAATGCCATCAACCCAGAGATCACTCATTAAAAGATCTATCCCCTTCAGGCTGTTTTGGTGTTTTATTATGTGCAGGCTTGTGTTCTTACACTGAAGACTGCTTGGGGTTTGCAGGGGTTTTCTGTGTAAGGAAATAGGCCCCCAGTCCTTCGAGCTGGATCAGCATTCTTAGCCCATGTGTGTATCCTTCCTTGTCCTCCACGCCGGCTCTATGTTGTTTTACTGTTCAACAGTTGTTTGGCATCTAATATCAAACATCGACACATACTTTGATGTTACACACTGCCTTAATTCTGACTTCCAACTGGGGGACAATTCTTAAGCTTGTTAAATGTGCTCTTGTTCCACTGGCCAGTGCTCTCGTAATCTGACAGGGACGATGGCCGTGAGCTCACATGTGAGTGTGTGATGCAGGGGAACATGTTAGTGTTTCTACCGAAGCAGCATCCATTACAGTGTTGGTGTTCACATGGTGGGAGACGTTATTAGGGAGCTCATCGCCTCTCTCCTCTGAGAGAATTGATGTGTGATTATGAAGTCATCAGCCATGAACCAGTGAGGCTGCGTAGAAGCACCCCTCCTCATGGGTCCTCAGGGTGCCATTGATTGGTGACCATGTGTTTGTGCCTGATAGACTGTGAAATGGTGTGTTGCTGCACGGCTGTGTCACACCTGCGTCCCACCAAGGTGATTGATTGGTTTGGTCATGTGGAATGTTCCCATCTGGTCCACAGTAATGCATTTTTTTCCTCATTTGTGAATAAAAAGCACTGGCAAGAGAATAGTTGGGCTCGGAAAAAGGCAAAGGCCAAGCGAAAACATTTTCCTTTTTTCCTTTTTACCAAGTCAGAAAAAATTCAAATAGACCAAGCTATGGCACCTGATTATCCCGGGAGGGGATAAATACAATCAGGACATCCACATCTCCTTTCTCAGATGGAGGTGGATTTTAGGAGAAAATAAACTGTCTAGCTAGTGCGATGGGCAGCAGCCCCTGATTTTTAAAGTCATACTTCGGGGCTAAAAAATGTGCAGTAAAACGAGGGATATCGTCGACTTTGCTGAAAAGTTAGGCACCTTTACTTGATTAGAAGCCCCATTCAGGATTTTTAGCCTAGTCTAAAAGCAATCGAGGTAGCCTTTTTTCCCCCAATCCAAATGCGTTATTTTGTTTCTCATTCCTGCATTCTTCCTGGTTTGATTTCTCTTAATCCTGGTCCCTCGCCTTTAATTGATCTATTCATTCCACCTAATGGCTAATTACACATCAGGCTGCATGAGTAGATGCATTTATCATCATAGTATGTAATAATCAGTGACATTTTAACAAAGAAAAAAAATAAATATGCAAATAAGAACTCATTAACATTTGCTCTTGCTGTTTTGAATAATGTCACTGCTGACAAGGCTGCACGAAGAAATTGATGTTGAGCTCAGGGCGAGGGAGGCATGTTTCCTTAGTGTTCGGTGGCTAAATCATGTTTCTCCGTCCTACTGTTGTTCCTAAAGCTTGGCTGTATACATTCCCCCCCCAGCCATGGAGGAAACTGGTTTGGTACACTACCTCCCGTCCCTGTTTCCTCATCCACATTGACCTAACCTCTAACCCATCCAGCTTTTATTTACTGTCAAACAGAACCCGGTGGAGGCATCAGACGGCTTTGACAGGATGTATATACACAAACCCTCGAGAGAAGGGAACAAAAGGATGCATTTTAAAACGAATGGTGGTAATAGTGAGTGAGTGCACAGCTGATCCGTCCTTGTGCATTCTCTTGTTGCCAAAGAAGTGTTTTAGTAACTATGGAGCCTGTCTAATTTTACTTCCAAGGCGTCCACACAGCCCAAACTTGACTTTATATAGGGTAGAGCATCATGTTGGGAGTTTTATTATTTAATAGTCACAGAGTCTGGTCCTTGTATTCCACTCCTTTTCATAGATTTCAAAAGAAAAACAACACAAAGCTGTATAACTATTTAAATCCTGGAGCTTTCAATACAGATTGTAAAAAAGTTATTAAAAATGTTTCTTTTTGCCAACATTATGAAATTGTTTATTAACTTGATAGGAATAATGTTTGTGGTTAGGTTTCATGGTAGTCATCACAGGGGAACATGAGCAATGATACACAGACACGAACATCAAACACTTGTGCGGTCAGAGGAAAAAAAAAACACCAAGAGAGCTGGCGTGTGATAAGTTCATTTGGTCTCTACATGAACAACATTTCCTCATCCTGTATTATGTGTTTGTTTTCATGGTCTTGGCTTTCCTTTGAGCAAGGAAAATTTACTTGTTTTCTGGATGGAAAAAAATGCATCTTGGAATGCATCGGAGAAGCAGTGAAGCACGCTCACTAATTGGCTGCTTTTGTGGCAAGGGTTTTGAATTGATCCCTGGAGATGAATAGGTCGCTACTTCTCAAATTATTAAAATAAGGGGCACAGCATAAGGCCATGCTGTGCTGTACTGCAGCCCTGAGATCAATAAGGACGTTCACTATGAATGACAGGCCAACTCGGCTTTTCCCTCAACAGGATTTCAGCACCTAATGTTGTTTATTTATTTCACTAGCTCAGCATGTAGGTGTCTGAGGTTGAACTGGATTCAAACTTAAATTCCAATTTTCAATCAATAATACATCAGCTAGATTTTCGAATTATACAAAGTCAAAATTTGATTGAGGCTCTCTCTTTCTCTGCTTTTCTAAAAAAAAAAAAGTTATCTAGTTAATCCAATTAAATATTTTTATTTTCATTAACATAACTTTGCTACATACAGTGGCCAAGACTAAAGGTTTTTTTTTTTTTCCTTTACTGGTAAGAAATAGGGAAATCCTCTTTCCTGATGAAGCTTGCATTCTCTTTCACATTTTAACTGATAGCTAGCCAAACACGAACTCTGAGTTAAATGATTATGCGATAGTCAAATTATTGACTATTGCAGGACATCTTACATCTCAGAAGAGCTTCCTGTCCCATAAAGGATCTGATATTGCCTGTTTGCATTCATCTTGTAATTTTCTGTCCTCTTGTGGCCACAGTAGGCTGTTGTCTCTGGAAGCTAGGTAGACTACCAGCCATTACATCGATCATTCATTTAAGTTTCATGGGCGTGGCCGTTTCCTCCTGACAAAGGTTGGGGCTTGTCAAGCAGAGGGGGGAGCAGCATATTTTGGACGCTTGTGCATGATGGATAATATTGTGATCTTTGACGGGTAACTAGTTAGCTAGTAGCTACCTACAGACAAGTGTGCTTGTCAAGCTGCTCTTGACTCAGCTTCCACCGTTCTGAGATCAGTTGTGATTTTGCACGCATAATTATACACGTGCAGATGCGTGTGGAAACTGTCCTTGCGCATTAGAAAATTATTTCAATAGTTTTTTTTACCTAAGTGTTAGGAGGTGGCAAGTAGCAAGTAAAAAAAATTTACACTTTGATTTATCATCTCAAATCAGTATAAGTTGTCTAACTAATCACCCTGGTCAACATGTGTGACGACGAGGAGTTAAGGTGTATTATTTACAGTATTAATTACAGTTAACCATGTAACATAATGCCCAAAACTTTTAATTCTGCTCTGCTTTTTATCATATTAATAAATTTTCCTTTCTGTTAATCAAGGTTTAGGGTTCTCTGTGAAGGACCTGCAGTAAATTTTAGAAGTTTGAGACGGCATATTGAGGCAGGAAAATACAGGATTCTGCCCTGTCACTGGAGTGTTTTTATATATTTTTTCTCTATACTGCACATTGGTTATGTTTCCTCAGTTCAAAATAACTTAAATACTTCTTCAGCCAGGAAGGAGTGCAGAAAGGGGAAGATGTCCAGGCAGAGTGCAGCAAGACGCAGGAGAGAGACTTTCAGCACAGGAAAGACAGACAGCACAAAATTGTGAGACAGGACAGGCCCTGAATTTAAGAGCAATTTGCTACTGCTTCGGTCATGAAAAGGTATGTTTTAGTCTGATCCATTTTTTTGTGGTGGGTGATTGGGGGCGGGCTATCTGTAAAAGTAACTGCTTGCCACTGCCAATAACCTAAAGGATAACTGACAAAATGGTGCACTTCCTTGTCGGCAATGAGAGACCTCGCCAGAAAAATAGGCTATCACTGTAACGCTTGTCAAATTTGGGCTGCATGGCAGAATGTGCCGAAACATGACACTCCTGGTAAAAGGCACATGACAGCAGTGTGGTATATGGAAAAAAAAAACAGCCAAAGACTTAAATCATGTGAAAAAAAAAACTCTTGGATCTGACTAAACAACAGTTGAACTCTAGTTGTAATACAAAGTCCTATATTTAGCAGAAACTTGGCACAGATGACACCATCCCTACTGCAAAGCATGATGGTAGTACTTGGTTACATGGCTGCAAGATTTTAGGTTGTGAGTCTTATAAACTGTGGATGAGTAGAGTTAGCCCAAGTGGTAAAATTAGTGTAAAACATGGTTTGAGACATCTTGCTGTAAATTACTTATTTTTGCCAGAACATTGTTTGCCTCTGAAATATCTCAAACTTTTTGCTTTTAATTTTTTCTTTGGTCTCCTCGGACACATTCCATTGGGTACAGATTTTCCTCTGCAGCAAAATGCTTCACCAACATAGTTGCACCTTCACGCCTCAGAATGATATGCTAATAAGCAGCTTCACAGAATATTTTAATCAGAGTTGATGGAATTTTTTTCCTCATGAGATTGACTTTTCATCTCATTGGGGATATGCTGTTTGATGGCAGTCTGCATATTTAAGTTTATATTATTGATGATGATTGCAGTAATTAAGCTGCTTGACTCATGTTGCTCTTTACATTTTGTATCTCTTGCATCTGTGATGTTTTAAGGCAGATAATGAATTTTGCTTCGTATCAATCATTGCACTTTAGACTCATTAGTAGGCCTGCGTACTCAAGACATAATAATAACAATATTAGTGTTGATCTTGTTGTGAGGTAGTGATCACATAGGCCTGCTCAGCGGAGGGAGAACAAAGCATTGCTAATAACAGGCCTGTAATTCATGAAATTGATAAATTGTGCTTGTGTTGGTTCGTCCTCTTGCCTCTCAGTAGGAATGGGTTTTGATTTATAAGTTACTGTTTCAAACTTAAACATTCCATTAATGGGACTTTATTAAAATTAACAGCTTGTTTTGAGTTCTGTTTTCTTTATTGGGAAATAGATTATTACAGTGACCTGTTTTCCTCATGATGAGCTACAGTATTTTTGCGTCAGACAGGAGATTCTGCCAAGTAATTGCAAACTGTAAATTTTACAGAGTTGCTCATAACCAGGAGTTGTTCTCGGGTAGTTGTGAAGTTTAAGAGGCTACAGAGGAATTTAAATTGTTTCTCTGTTGCCCAAAACAGAAGGGTTTGGCTTCAAGAGTGATGATCGGCCTTTGTCAGAATGTTTCTTTCACATCAATTTTTTCTGCTCAAGAAGAAAAAATATTACTGGTTGTTTCCAGGTGGACCTTTAGAGGTAGATGGATGAGAGCAGAAAGGCAGATGAGTCAGCGACTTACCACTTCTGTAGTACCTCTAAGGGCACGGATGATCAGATAAAGTGGTTAGAGCTGCTGCGTCTTCAGCAGGACAGTCTAAATGAACTAAGAAACCTGTTCATCCATGACCTCTATACATGGTACTGAAGTTAATCCCCAGTGCTGCCACGTGGCCGGTCCCCTGAGCACTGCCGCTTCCTTCTCTTGCTGGCTGACTCAGCTCATAGGAGGTGGCGTAGGGTCTGAATGGGGGGGGGGGGCATCTCCAGTGGCGACACAAGTGCTTTAGCTGGCTGCTGTTTCTTCTTTTTCTCTTTTGGTGCTGTTTGCAGTGACATTTGATGACGTTTTTCGACTCTGCCCTGTGATTGTATTCTTGTGATCTTGTACACTCATCTTGTTATGAACTTGGTTGTTGTTTCGTCTGCTTTTAATCTGCAGAGAATCAGGATCATAAGTAAAACTGCATTTTATCCAACTCCATTTCAGAGTAAATACACTGTCAATAAAGCAACTAATTATCTTCGAGAAACATTGTACATAAAATTGATGCATCAAATAGACCAACAACACCATTCTTTCCATTCTTGAGGATGGGGAGCCTTTCAATGTGAACAGATAGGCACATTGATGAAAACTCCCTAAACGGAGGAAAAGGGGGACTGCTGTCATGTGTAATATTTTCAAATTTATTTTTGGCTAGTATGGTGTTAAGAACATGAAGTTTTAGCTCTGTTTATTTTTTTTTATTTTAAAGTTTCACAAAAACAGCAGAAATAATGGTTGCAACTTTAGATATGAGGTGAAATTAATGTGAGACTGGTGGCAACTATAATTTCTCACAACATCTACAATCTTCACATACAGTCACATTGAGACAGTTTTCATTCCTGTTACCAAGAAAATGACAGTTGTTGCTTACAACTGCAGCAGATTTTTATGCGTGGGAGTTCGCTCAGCGATTCCTTGGTTATACTGTATATTCCTGTGTGTTCTAAGTTTAAGCTACACTGTTGATTGAGGAATGGACGGAGAGCGACTTAGTACGCTTTGTTTTGCCAGGATCCACAGTTTTTGGGGAGCTATTAGGCTTCTTCTCTGTGTCCTAGTGCGGACTAAGACATTATTTTCACAAACACATCTGTCTGCCCTGGTGGGCCCTGAAACTCTAACAGTGAGCATCAATTATTCACATCAGACACAGTGTGTGTGACAAAACACATGCTGCCGATGAATATTTAACTCTCGTACTTGACCAGACCTTTCCCTCAGAAGACCTTTAAGGAATGAAAATGAATTTCACTAAACCACCTTTAGATGTTAGACAGAAAATAAAGAAATTAAAATTCCCTGTCAAAAGATGTTTCATCATCCTGCCATGATTAGGATAACATTGGTGGTAGTTGACAACTTAATCCTATTTCCTTTTGCAAGAGCGATGGCTCAGAACTGTATCACATTATTGTTACAAGAGAAGCAGCTTTGCCAGTTAAACCATCTTGCCTGATTTCCTCAGCCTCCTTGGTCTCTAGAGACAGTCTGCACAGATGCAGAACAACTGTCTCCGGCAGGACTGCTCAGATAAGCACAAGTGAATTCTCTTAGATGTGCCTCTGTTCACCTGCACTTGTGAAAGCAATGTTCAGATCAGTTATTGTGTGTAACAAAAGATCCAGGCTATGCAAGTTTAACTCACAAAAAAATATTTACCTTTTCCCCAGAGTAAATAAAATTTAGGTCCAACCCTTGTGTCTGTGCTTGTAATATTTGGAAGTCTGACAAAAATAATGTACGATGCTGTTATGTAAGTTATTCATCATTCTCCCAGAGGAGCTCTCATTTGTTTGTTTGTTTGTATTTCCAGCGGAGTAGAACTGCTGAGTTTGGATATTGTGATGTGTATGATTCATGTGGGTTGTGTGCTTAAAGTTTTATTTTTCCCCTGATGGGTGCTTGGGAGCTTTCCTTTGAGGTGTGCGCGCTGGATGTGACACTGATAAAAGGACACTGACAATTATCACTATGTCAGCAAGTAATTCACTGAAAACATACTTTGCATACTGAAAACTCTGTGACACATAACATCGTTTTACAGAATTGCAGGTTTTGTTATGGCTTTAAAAAAAAACATTTGTCAAAGTAAGGAACCATTCTGCTACAACTCAAAGAACTACCAGCCAAATGGTCCAACTTGTCTAAAACAGCTGTATGTCTGTCAAATACCTCATTTAGTACATACTACGTTGTAACAAGACCTCAGGGAGTCCCATTTCTATGAAATACACAGATGGAAACCGGAGTTCATTTGGTATGACTGTTTTAAAAGCTCACGGAGGCTGGACAGTTTACTGCAAGACAGTGAAATATATCAAATAAGTGTCAGTCAGTCAGTCACTTCATTCCTCTATCTACTGATCTTTCCCTCCTTCCTTCTTTCTCGTTGTTTCCAGCCAGCGTCAGATAATATCAAAGATGGTGGATAAAAGTAAAAGTAAACAAAGATTTGCCAATGGTATTTTATTATGGTAGTTTAAAAAACAAACAAAAAAAAAACACTTCAGCCCTTCTCCCTGAGTAGAAATCACTATTTTCCAGAAGCCTGTGAAACTCACCCTGCTTGCGCTTCTTTATATAAAATTCCATCCTAAAAATATTTGTGCATTTCCGTGTGTGTTGGTATTTATTTTTTGGTATTACACGTTATGTAAGTATACTACAGCATATAGTATTGTACATTGTTTACACTGAAGCCCTTGACCTTCAAGCATGCTTGTTGATCTCTGCTTTTAAAGCTTTCAGTTTTTCTTCATATCCCACAGTGAAGACGTCATACTGACAGCAGTAGACTTGGTGTTAGAGATTTGGATTTGTGACAGTAAAGATATTGGTTTAAATTGCCAGATTGGCAGGGACAGCTTTCAGTGACTGCTTGGTATTACAAGGACTAGGAGCTTTAACTGCTCCAATGTAGCTGTTTAATAACCAGCATTACAAGACTGTCTGTGTACTAGAAAGCCCCCAGTGTGAATTTGCTTACCCTGGATAATGTTAAAAATTGTTTAGTCATAATTTTGCAGTGTGTTGGTTCTGATAAAGAACCAAATCAACACAATCAGGATACTGTATGTGGTCTACCATTAGGTAAGAATCCATTGTGTGTGCCTACATTTCATAAAGATAACGGTAATTATAACGTCCTGTGTTTTTACAGGTAAATCGGAGAGGGCTTCATTTCTTGGCTATGGGAGGGATCCTGGAGCATCTGGCAGCCAGGTGAGTTTCTAAACAGCTGTTAAATTCATGATGCTCCCAAAGTTTCTGTCAATGTAGAGCTATATACAATTTTGATGTTCCCCAATACCAATAAAAATGATTTTCTTGAAAACAAGTCAAACAATATTTACTAGATTTTTTAGGTAGTCTCACCCAGGCAGAAGTGTGTCAAAAAGAGTGGCAAAAACATCTGTACATTTTGAGTGAGCAGTAAAAGCTCAACAGACCAGAGAGATAGAGGTATTATGTAGCTAGTTTTTTTCCCCCAAGTACTTTCCATATTAACCCTCTGGTACAGATAGATAGATAGATGGGAAAAAACATTGATTTATCTCTGAAATTTGACTCTTGGGTAAGAAATTTTGTTTAGTCATGCTTTTTCCAACTTAAAAATGTTGCAAAACTTACATCTTGCCCCTCGTCCACTGGTTTCAAAAAGGGAATCGTGCCTTTATTTAATCAACGTTGGATTAATGTAAATCCCTCTATTCCTGTCTATGTAAGAGCTCCCTTCACTATAATTACTACAAACATAGCAGTCAGGCTTTAGCCACGACTGGGAGATGAGACCCTTAACTTAAATCTACTTGACTGTAACTTATTTTCTTTGCCCTACTGCTAATTTTAGATTTGATTTTACGATTACTGTTTGCTTTTAAAGCTTGGCAAAATCATCTTAAAATTGAAATCCCTTGGGAAACTGAATGTATCATGGGACCCTCACTTGCCCCATGCATAAATCCAATATCAAACTAAAGGTAACTTCAGAACGCTCTGCCCAAAGCTAGCAGTTTTAAATTTCTGATTGTTCTTGTTATGAAAACGGCTCTTTGCAATGCAATTCAGTGTGAAAGAATCTTGGCCTTCTCTAACATGATGCTGCATAATTTTGATAGTTAGACATTTTTGATCAGACAGAGAAAATTTAAGAAAGGCACTTTCTTAAATTTTATTGGTGCAGAATGTGTGTAGACCTGCAGCTGCAGAGATCTGAGATTATGGATATTATCTGGTTTAAGAACAGAAACAGGAAGACTTATAAATCAGTTTCATTCCACACACAATCTGCTAAGAATGGATGGTGGCAACAGCCATAAAAGCATTATAAATAATTAACAGTAACCATTGGGAGAGTTGCACAGCGCAACATTTTAAATATTTTTAAGTATTTTTAATTTTGTTGTTGGCCAATAGTGCCATTGAGCCGGCTTTTCAGCCCTATATGTAGCCTTTCAGTGTGTGTTTTGTCAGCTGGTTAAGCCTGATAATTTAATAAAAATAAGACAATTGATCTCATGATCTATTTGCCACGTGGCAGGTAGCCATGTGGCAACTACTGTACATCATAACCCACAAATTGCCTCACGTGGCATGTGAGTCCTGAGGCTCAGAAGAGAGCCTCGCTATGGTTTTGAGTCAGACTTTCTCATTCGCTCACTTCTGCCATTCAGTGTTCAGGTGCACTTCACATGAGCTGCAAATGATTTTGTTAACATTTCAGATCTGAATTTCTGGATCTTTGTGTCACAAAGTCTCCTTAAATTCTGCATTTAATATTGAAATTTTTACAATCTTGAGATGTAAAGGTTTTACCCCATTATTAAAAATGACAAAGTATTTAATCTGCAAGAATTAGATTTTCTGATTCTTGCATGATAGACATTCTTCCCCAGAATGAGGTGCAGCAACCCTCACCAATTCATTACTGGGTAATTAAAGTAATTCAGAGGTCTTCACAGTCCAGGTCAGAAACAGTCAAATTTGCATGACTCCTTATTGGTTCCTGACTGAGTAGCTAGTGTACAAGAGACCAGAGCCAGTGTTGCTGTAGGGTTCAGTATCATTGAACTAAGGCAACAGCAGAAGTGGGTATGTTGCTATGTCCTTGCTGTGGCGTCAGTGACAGGTTGTCACTTTACAAAACCAGTTTTTTCCCTGTAGATCACATTTGTGTTATGTTGTCTCTGACAGTTTTTGATGACCAACATTTTAAAATCATCTGCATTTCTTTAATAGTACCTTTCACAGAGCATTTTTTTAGGAACATCATACTAATTGTTCTCAAACCAGCATGAATTCCTCAAGATGTTAGAAACATTCCTTTGAGATTCTGGTCCATGTAGACATGAATGCATCACATCATTTCTGCAGGACTGTCAGCACCACATTCATGCTGCCAATCTCCCTTTCTACCACATCCCAAAGGTGTTCAGTTCCACTGAAGTCCACTGAACTCATTGACATATTCATGAAACCAGTTTGAAACACCTTTTGCTTTGTGACATGGTGCATTATCATGCTGGAAGTAGCCATTAGAAGTTCTGTAAATAAAGGAATGCACATGGTTAGCAACAATAGTCAGATAGGCTGTGGCATTCAGAACCTTGATTGACTGGTATTTAGGGGCCCAAAGTGTTAGAAAACATGCCCCACACCATTACACCACCACCACCAGCCTGGAGTGTTACAAGGCAGGTTGGGTCCATGGATTCATGCTGGTGATGCCAAATTCTGACCCGACCATCTGCATGCCTCAGCAGAAATCCAGATTCATCAGACCAGGCTATGTTTTTTCCAGTCTTCAACTGTCCAGTTTTGGTGAGCCTGTGCCCACTGCAGCCTCAGATTTCTCTTCTTGGCTGACAGGAGTGGAACCTGACGTGGTCATCTGCTGTTGTAGCTCAACCGCCTCAAGTTTCAACGTGTTGTGCATTCAGAGATTCTCTGCTCACCCCAGTTTTAAAGAGTGGTTATTTGAGTTACTGTAGCCTTTTTGTCAGCTCCAACCAGTCTGGATATTCTCCTCTGACCTCTCTCATCAACAAGGTGTTTCTATCTGCAGAACTGCTGCTCACTGGATGTTTTTTGTTTTCAGAAATACTCAAACCAGCCCGTCTGGCACCAACAATCATGCCATGGTCAAAGTCACTGAGATCACATTTTTTCCACATCCTGATGTTTGATGTGAACATTAATTGAAGAACATCTGCTGGAAAGGTCTCTGTTGTTACTGTGTCAATCCTCAGCCTGCAAAGGAGATTTTAAGAGGGCACACGAGGCGAGTTTTTGAGCCAACTTCTACACATCGCTCACTTGATCCCTGCTCTGCGGGTCTGCAACTGATTACTCTAATTACACCAAGCTCTTCATTGCCCTCTTAACCCACTTTGCTGGGGTTGTAGAGGTCAAATAGATATTGGTGATAGGAGGACATGGTGAGCTTTCAAAGGCTGGCACTTTCTGACCTGTGGTGCAGAACAAACAGGAGTTATATGTAACATATCCCCTAATATGCAATATGTTACTCTAAAAACCATTTTTACATTCTTTACAAAAAATTTTGGTTGCATTTCGTGTTTTATAATGTTTTCATTTTTATAATATAATGTTTTTGTAAAGATATTATGATATTTGCTTTTTACAGTAAACACATTGTAAATGCTTGCATGCTTCCCATGCTTTTGTATTATTTAGGACAAAACTGTTCTAAAGTTACATTAAATTGCATGATATAAATAAACCACTTAAAAAACTGTAGTTGATTGGGCTTGCTAGCTGACTATAACATTGTTATTGTTATTACAATCAAGGGAATTATACACACACATTCCTGACAGGGAAACCTGTTTTTTTTTCTTTTCCTTTAGTTTTAAGCATCTGTGTGTTTGTTTCCTCTTTCAGTCTTCTCTCAGGTCGGACGTTGGTTTGACGAGTCCTAGTTCAGTGACTACAACAGGGAAATCAGCTGCTCCGTTCTACTCCTTCAATGCGGCCAATCCCAGAAGACGTTCTCTACAAGATCCTCCACCCATTGGTCAGTTCCAACTCAGTCAAAGTGTTGACACAAAATGTTCTAAACGATCATCTGGTTTTCTTCTAACCTTTTTCTGTACTTTCTCTTCAGGAGAGTGTAGATCCTAAAGTATTTAGATAAATGAATCATGTGTCATGAAATATTCGCTGTGCTCCTTTGTAATTGAACTCATTGTTTCAGACGACATTTTAACCAATGCAAAATTACAGGATGGGGTCTGTAATACATTCAGCAGACCAAACTAAACGACAATACCAGCACCTACCTATAGCCAACTTTAAAACAGCCCATTTGATGCACCTTTATACGGTCTTGCTCTCCTGATGGCTTTAATTTTTTCCACATGATTGTATTGGATCCAAAATAGGCCTACAGGATGGTGTTGTGATGTTTCCATCTATCAGACTAGCAGAAACATTTTTCACTTCCTCCATTTTCACACAGAATTCAAATTTCAAAAAAAAAGGAAAAAAGGTAGAAGGACCAGCAGTTCTTCCTGTGGAAATTTAGAACTTTAAAAATACAAGGATGTCGCTCTGAACGGGATTTAGATTACAGGTGACCAGAAAATTCACTGAATATCAGATAATTGTGCCTGTAATTATTACTGGGATTGGCAGGAAAAATTATCCACATGTGCTTGCCGGACAGGATTAAAATCACTGACCAGAGCAAAAATCACCCCACCTGCCCTACAGAAATAAATCCTGTCCAAATGGGGCTAAAGACTCCAAAAAAACAAATGGAAAGTGTTATTTGAAATATTAAAGAAAAAATACAACAGTAAAGTATTTTCCTGCTAACTCATGTAACATCCTCTTTCATCGTCTTTGATGCAATGCGCTTGAAATTGAAAACGAATATAAATGATGTAGAACGAAGTAAGACCGGCTGAAATAAAACATTCTTGTAAAAGCATTCATTTCAGGTACAATTGAGGGTTTTCATGCGGCAGTCACTATGTATTCCCAAGCAGGACTTTGAATGAGTCTTGCTGGTGAACCTGTGTTGTGGAAAAACAGAGTTATGGCTTGTTTACAGCACATTCACAGTTGCTTCCTTTTTGCTCTAAATGAATGGATGTGCTTTCATCTCTCCACAGATCCTCTACAAGCAAAAAAGGTTCGCAAGGTCCCTCCTGGCCTGCCTTCATCTGTGAGTGGAAGATCATCTCACCTCTCATATAAATAGATTTCACAGTGAGCTTACTTAAGCAGACACACACAAACACACACACGCACACACACACACACACACACACACACACACACACACACACACACACACACACACACAAACCTTTCCTACTCACATCTTCCCTCTCACACAAAGAGCACTCTTGACATCACTACCACAATTCTTGGATGGGAATTCAGTTTTTTGTGTGGGTCTTTGAAAAAGTGATGCCAGTGATGCCAGTTAATCTAGAAAGCAAAGTTCTGACCTTTCATGTTTGTTGTTCACATGCTTGTTGTTTAATAGTAGTATGTAAAATTCTCTATAGGGTAGATCTTAGTGTACATTTTTTTGTGATTGTATGTGTGTGTGAGTACATGCACGAACACACATTCGTGCATGTACTCACATACACATGTGTACCTCGAGGTGATTGATTTTCAGTGCTGCCCTGTCATAGTCTAGCCTCCTCACAGCCTCTCCTGGGAGAAAGAGAGGCTGTCAGAGCCGATCCCCAGCTCTCCTCTTTTGATGTTTAATTAGTCATTACGTAGCCGAACAGGAGGACAGACAGAGATTAATAGCACAGAATATCTGAAATTTCTATTGGTAATGATCCCGGTGGAGCAGAAACCATTAGGATGCAGAGCAGTGTGGAGCTCAGCTTGCATTCGCTTAGACAGGGGGTGTTGGAGTTCATTAATATGCATAAATCAGTAAGTCAGATGTTCATTGTTAAAACCCTGGTGGATTGGCAAAGGTTTTATTAAGCCTTGCCTTAAATTCCTAGAACTGGTACAAGACAATGATTTTTTTTTTTTACTTTTTAATAAGAAGCAACTGGTTTTCCACAATCCCACCTTTTCCTTTCCTTAAACAATGAAAAGGTTTTTCTTTTTCTTTTATTTATTTATTTTTTTGTTGAGTGAGTCTGAGACAGGATTTGCCTTTCAGAGCTTTGATAATCGTCACCTCTGCTGCTGTTCCTCTGAAATCAAATATGGAACAGGCCGGGGAACATAAAAGGCTGGCATGTGTTTTGTTTCTGGATTTGTATTTGAAAAGAAGTTTGTCAGAGCATGAGGGAGAGAAGCAGTCTCTGGCAGCAGCAGGAACGTGCGCTGCCTTCCTCTTAAGTAAGTGATATATTTGAGGTCTTGTCAGACGGAGGGAGGGAGGCAAAGAATGGCTGCCTCGCGGGTTACATCTCTTTGTTGTGTAAATGGACGCTGGGCTTTTATTTGTGAGTACTTAACACATGGGCGCAGGTGCGGTTCTGTGACTCATAAGAGTACAATCAAGCAGTACAATGCTAGATGGGGAAAAACAGTGACAGAGCATGGGATAAAAAACAGCTTCTTCTTGTCACTCAGTACTGCTCAGAAGATAAAGCCTGGAGCCTGGAGGAATTATCCCAGTTAGTCTTTGATCCCATTTTTAAAGAATAAAGATGGCAGTGTTGAATAAAGGGCTATAGGTCTCTTATAACCTGCTGACAGAGAAAGGAAAACATAAAGCCAGTTTTTTGATAGGTGGTATATGTGGAAAAATGTATGAGTGGGAGGTTGTCTGGCAGGTTTTAGGAAGTGTTAGGTTTAGTGGTATTGGACTAATGGGAAGCATAAGTGAGGTGCTGGTGGCAGGAACTATTGAGTGGTGTAAAGGGCTACTATTGGCCCTTCAAAAATGTGTGTAGTGACTGTTGCAGAGCGTGATTACTGTATGTCTAAGGATGGTTATCAGCCAAGACCGATGTTTGTGTTGCTGGCACTGGAAGTAGTTATGGTGGCGTTGAGATGTGTTTGGGGGGGAAGGTGCACCTGGAGTCAGAGCTACTTCGCCAGAGGCAGCTGTGTGAAGAGCCTGCAGCGTACCTGTAAAGCATGAATGCAGCTGCAGATGCCACTGAAAGCTTTTGCTTGTGTAAGCAATGCGCGAGAGTCTCACCAGAGACCTGAATAGCTGCTTGATTTGGAAAAAAAAAGAAAAAATCAACACAGTGCTTCCTATCATTATGTCTACTGCTGGGAATTTTCTTATTTATTTATTTCATTCTCAAATCCCCTTTTTCCTCCAGCTTGTATTCGCCGTCCTCAGTCTAAAAATAAAAGTAGGAGTTTTAAATCAGATGGGCAATGTAGGTTGCAAGTCCGAGCATCATGTGTGTGTACACTACATGATGGAGCTCAATCAAAATATTTACGGGAGCACATCCTCTGTGCATTTAGGTTTTGACACTGCAGTGCACCCGGATGTGAAGACTATCTAGACAGCCCAGCTGGTGATTGCAAACATTTAAATGTTTATATGTCTTTTTCATCTCATATACAGTCAACCTCCTCCCTAAGCCGTACACATACTTTCCTCTGTGGTCCGCTGGATGTGTGCTTGCAGACATGTGATACTGCAGATGTGGTTGTAACTGTGCAATGCATATACCTAATAAATCCTTATTGTCTGCCATTATTTCAGGGATTATATAACGCAGTTTTTCAGGCTTGTCGATTGCAGAAGCTGAACGTAAAAAAAAAAAAAAAAAATCTAACATCTTGTGTGACAGATAAACATCTTGAAAGCGATCATGCATGAATGCTTTCCCATTTTATTTTGTTACAGTAGACACCTTGGTTATAATTGGCTCCCTGCATTATTTGACTGTATAAACTGAGCACTGGGAGCAAAGGACGGAGCATGTTGTCATTGGACAGACAGGCTGCTACACTGAGGGATGCTGATGGGCAGCTGTGTGGGCACCTGCCTGACAGGAGGACTGAAGATGGAGAGGGGGGGTGGGTTGGTAGCTTGTGGGGGAGAGTTGCATCTTGTAGGATATTTATGGGAGGCTGCAAGGGCATGGTGTGTATGTGTGTGCATGTCAGGTTGTTTGTGTAAACAGTGCCCCCCCACCCACCCACACACACACACACACACCCCCGTCCAAACCCTTGTCATAGGCACAGCGGCTTGATGTGACACTTCCTCCCTGGCTTTGGCGACGGTGGCTGCAGGATGAGAGAAAGAAAGTGGTGGGCTGAGATTCAGCTCCCCTCGGGGACTTTTGCAAGCGAGAACCCTGAGTGTGGATGACAAAAAAGATTGACATTTGCTTTTGACAGATCACTCAGACACCCTTGTTTCTGAGAGATTTTTACTGTGTGAGCTGTAAGAAAGGAAGTCTGCTCTAGGCTCTGAATCTTAAGACCCAGATATGTTCCTCGCAGTGCTGTCTGGTGCATGACATTCAAAAGATATATCTTCTCTCTCTATCTGTCTCTCTCTCTCTATCCATCTGTCTTTAACAGCTCAAAGATGAGATCATAATATTGTACTACAACAGTAACTTAGTGTTCCTGTTGTCGAGAGAGTAGCTCCTTTTTGTGTCTGCTTTTGAAACATTGCAGGGTGGAACATAGTAAATAGGGCTTGGTGAGCAGACTGTGGATGAAATGCATCAGTAAAAGCCCTGTGTAAACAGCCAGGACCACCTCAGGCCTTTTGTAAGTCTGCATGTTTTACATCTTATATCTTAGTTATTTGATGTAGGAAAAACACAAACACATGCATTAAACATTGACACTGTTTGGGTTAAAGAATATAAATATATGTACATGTACATATATTTTCCATTACATCCTGGACTGTTCACTGATTTTTCAAATTGTTAACGAGTCCCTAGACAGAGCATTGTCCCCAGTCCACTGTCATTATTTCTTGGTGCAGCCAGTTCAAATTCAAGCATGATGAACCAAGGCCATGAGAGGAAAACATTAGGTGAATAATAAGGCCAATACAGTTTGTGTGCCAGGAAGGAGGCCGAATTTTCCAAGCTGTTTTGAAACAGCAGTGTGCGCTCAGATCTGCATGTCATTAGTCGAGCCAGCAGAATGATTTTTGTACTGCAGTTCATGTAATGTATCATTTTAAGTGCTTGGAAATAAGAGTTTGTATCAGTGTTTTGTTTGATAATATAAGAAGTGACACTGTGTATCAGTGCATATGAATGTCCAAAAATTACTACAACAGTTGCATCACAATGGAACAAAAAGTTAGTAGCTAGAGTAAATGGCTGTAACCATCTAAAGGACATAAAAATCAAACTTTTTTTGTGCATCAATTTGAGAATTCAATTTAGATTAATTTCATTCTGAAAATAATTAAACGTAGTCTGGAAATTTTTAGGTCAAACGCTTTATTCCAATTTTCAGCAAAGAGATGTTTTCCACAAATTTAAACTTGTTTTCTAGCAAGTTCATTGTAATTGTTTTAGTTTCAGGCTTTCTCCAAAATAAGTTTTCTTGATGTGCCCAATTTTTATTACCAATAAAAATACAGAGGACTTGTTATTATAAATTGACTGGCTAATCTGCTAGTCATGACATTATTTACTAGTGCTTAATTTAATTTAAACATGCAGAAAAAACTCAAAATTAGTTAAATAAGATTTGAAAATTGAGAATGAGAAGAAAGGTCTTAAGAAAGAAAGGTATAAATGACATTCAGACATTTTTGTTTGCCAACCAATGTTGTGCCAGAGTAACTTGATTTTAACACTGAAACAAATAACTCCATGTGATATGTAAGGGTCTCTCATGCTTACAAACCCACAGAAAATTAACAGCCATCTCTGCAGACCTAAGCAGCTTTTACCTGCTTTTAGATCATTGTTTTGCTTCTTCTGTTCCCTTTTAAACTGTGTGATTGAGTCTCAGCCCATCCATATAAAACCAGAGCAGCCGTATAGAGCAAGCAAGCTCAGACAAGTCAAGTACATGCTGCTCAGTTCAAACTGGTACTAAAAGTAAGGGGAATGTTGTGCTTGCTGTCATCAAGTGGCGACTTCGATGGGATAGCCATGTTGAGTTTATTTTAGATGCACGTGGAAGATGAGAGATGTTGAGAGTGATTTACATCTATATAAATGGGGTATTTATCCAAAATGTACTTGTCTGTGTGGGTTAGTTTTTCAATAGAAACACGACAGAAATGGGACTTCAATGTGTGTTACAAAATGTATAATGTGTATTCTACATGTCAGTACTCGAAAATTATTGTTAGGTCTGGCTGTGTATGTTATTTGCTGGTGATAAAATTGTTCAGCCCTTTCAACTGGCAGGGGACAACATTTTAGGCTTTGACCTGACCCCGGTTAGTCAGCTCCTCAGAGATGGCCTCATCAGATGGCTGATTAGATAGACACCCTTGGTTTGACGGGGATGATGCTGAACAGTCGCAGCAACCACTGGGTCCCTGGGCTTTGTGTTTATCTTTGTTTAGGTTGCTGAAATTTACCACTGACATTAGAGGCTGCAGATAATGGAACAGGCAAACAAGCCAGAGGCCTGACCTCTTTCATCTGTGAGGAGAACGCAGAGTTAAAAGGACAAAGAGTATGAAAATAATGCACAGATTAAAGTCATTACTCACATTCTGGCCTGTTGTAAATTATTCACGAAGGGCTTGCGTGAGTGTGCAACATTAATGCAAACCTTGATTTCAGATCGCTGGCAGGCTCAAGAACACACAGCCTGTCAGCAATCACTAAGGTAGACTGTTTGTTATTTAGAGACCATGTAAGCCCGGCTGCTGTGACCTGGAAAACACATCACTGAACCACATGAAGCCCATGTCCTAGCTGATTTTCTTGACTCCAAGTCTCAGCTGTCGGTCAGAGGTTATGTGTGTGTGTGTGTGTGTGTGTGTGTGTGTGTGTGTGTGTGTGTGTGTGTGTGTGTGTGTGTGTGTGTGTGAGTGAGGGAGAGAGAGAGAGGGATAAATCACACCACTCCGATGTGATGGTGATAGTGGGTGACCGTCCTGTTCAGTGAAAGATGTCAGTATGTTTGTCTCCCTTGTTTTGCTATTGTCGAGTGCCTCATTTCAAATATAATAAATAGTTGATCGGCTCAGGAGTGACCAGTGAATCAATAGAGCATTATTATGTAGTTCATGACACACAAAAATTAAATGGACTTCACAAAACCACTATTAGTGGCTCTGGTATGTTGAAGAATGGAACTATTTATTATTTTCAGGAATAAATTGTGCAGACATTTTTGAAATATGCCTAAGTGTAGATTTACATTTTTGTTCCACTGTGGTTGCACAGTACACACCACACACAAGCATAACATGAGAGCAGATTTTATAAGGATGAATGAGCTTTGTCCTCAAGCTTTTGTCTAACTGACACACAACAGAGGTTGTTACAGTTTGGTGAAAAGACCATAAAAGTGATGTTTCTGCTGTATAAAAAGTTGTAATTGTTGCAGTGACAAAGAAGATGAGAGAGTTTGCTCAAATAGTAGGTGGTAGGAAAATTCAAACAGTATAACTAATTATTTTTTTATTGTCACATTTAATCTAAAATGGGGAGCGATACAAATCTGTCTGTGTGAACCTGAGAATGTAAACAAAGTGAGCTGTTTGTCAGGAAAATAAAATATTTTTAGGTTTCAGGGTTCTTAGTCTTTCCAGCAGATGGTTTAGGACAGATGCCCAACAAATGAGGTATGTCGGGTTTTTTTGTTTTATTTCTGCTAGCTTGGAGAATGGATATAGTTAGAAGCTTTGCTACATACGTTTACAGCTGTCAGACTTTTAGTGCAAATTTTTAACTGCTGTTGTTTGAAGTCCACTGTGCCCAAGTATTAATCTGTGTAAAACATGATTTGAAACATAAATGCATGCAACATAAAAACAAAAGAAAAATTATAATGGGCAGGAATTTTTATAACTTTGCTGATTTAATGATTACTACCATAAATATCTAAAATATCCAATTTGTATGATGTTATTGTCCATAACATGTAAGTTTTTGTATAAATGCTTTAAAACCTGCTACAAGTATTTTTGTCACAAAAAATAAATAAAAAAATACCAGTTTCCGCAGCTCAAACTCTAGGTTATTTTTAAAAATCAAACACATGCACATAACAAAACCTGTTTCTTGTTTAAATCACATTTAAAAGATACATGTTAAATGGTTACAATAGAACCAGTTTAAACTAATAAAGTGCATGGAAAAAGTGAATGGAATTTGGTTAGATTAATTGGTGAAGTAAATCTGTTTGAAACATTCAGTTTTATTTTCCTCCTTTTAAAAATAATTTTAAGCCTTTTATGACACTTATCATGTCATTCAAACACGGGCACTACATCCCAGAATAATTTTTTTTTTTTTTTTTTTTTCTGCTTAATGTCTTTATTCTGTGGCTGGACAAATTAATGGGCCGGGTCTGGCTGATGAGAGCTGAGGAATTTTAACGGAAAGCAAAGACAGTGTTGTGTCTAATGGCTGTGGCAGCCAGTCAAGTTCATTTAAATTTCAGATTTATTAAAGTTCACGATGTCTCTTCACTTTCTGTTTCTGTGTGGATCCAAACAAGCTCAACACACTCTCTTTTCGTGGCTTCTTATATGGGGAAGTCTCTCCTATCAAGACCTTTGTGACAGCTGTAGGTAAGAGCACACCATGTCGTCACACAGTACGTCTGCGAGCTGCAGGTGAAGCAGCATTGTTGGACTCCTGTTGATCATCGTAGAGAGAAAGAGAAATCTTTAAGACAGATTAGTACATATTACATATATAGTGTTTACTTTGAGAGACAAATGCATGCAGTTGTAAAGCACTGACCGATGAGCAGATTAGTAGATGAGTAGCTGATCACCGTGCCACCCTAAATTACTTGTTTTGACATCCATAAGTAAAGGAGGAGGAAAAACTGTCAACATTATTTTGCAAAAGGAAAACCATTTAATTTAAAGTGTAGTTCATAGCAGTGAAATAACAAGAGGCCTAATAAGCCGAAGTAACCAAAACCTGAACAATTACAAGAGCTCTTTAAAAGTCTTAAAAAACATCGAAAACCTTAGAAATTATTTAAAAGTCTTACAAAAGTCTAAAATATTTTCTATAGCCTGCCATAATTTTAGTCATAAAATATTTTTGTATCCGATTTTGGGCTGTCAGGAGATGTTTCACAGTTATAAACTTATAAAGTAGGATGCTTTATTTGTGGAGTACTGCTAGTTACAGTAGGTAGGAAGCTCATCTTATAACGGGTTTGTCCATTTTCACAAAGACCTAATTTACCTGAAATGAAACATTTTTAATTTTTTAATCCATTTATCAATTTTCGGCCACTTATCTGGGTCCAGGTTAACTTAATTAATTATATAATTAGAAATTATTTTTATAATCTGCTGGAAAGTACAAATTAATGTGATTTTATTGTAATACTTCTAGGCCATATTGTCCCCACTGATTTTCCATCATACTTTTATGCTTTGGCAGTATGACTATTAAAAAAATATTAAATTGTATTATATGTGGTGTAAATTTAACCCAGTAAACCCTGCAATGTGAGGGTCTGAATCCCCCCCCCCAATCCGAGTCAGCCCTCGCTAATTAGAACCAGAGCTTCTTACAGGAAACAATCTTCCTATCTGATGACATCATCTCTAAATCCACGTGTGAGATGGGGGTGACCTCAGTCCGTGGATTTGCTCTGTGTTTTTTAACACCCAAACAAATCCCAAGGAAAGCACCTAGTGATGCCTCGAGTGTCTTTAGAGAGGGTGGTGTGAACAGGTGAATGGAGCTGAGCTCTCAGCCCGACACCGATGCTGACTGGTTTCCACAATATCGAGGCTGTGACCTCTGTGTCGTGATTATTGATTCATGAGGTTTAGTTACACGAAACTTAAAATGCATAGGCATAGTCACTGTGTCTCCTGCAGAACCGGTATTAAAGAGTCAGCCAGCACTGGCATGATACAGTATGTGTGCATGATTTCCCAAATTAATGCCCATTTCTCCCTGCTTTAATTTGTTTTCCTCAAAACACTGTGCTGTGTGTCTGGACTTGTTTTAGACCCCTTCAAACACTTCTATCACGATCATTTTCCTTAAAGCATCAACTTGAAACAGCGCCAGTTATAAAGCGGTAACAGCATGTAGACCCAGTGTTTTTGGATGAGTTTAAAAGAGTCCCAGAGAAGAAAGGGGGATAAATAATAACAGTACTAAAAGGAAAAGCATAATAAAGGCCTTGTTTTCTTAAGGAAGTGGAAGCTTTCATCTTTCTATAACAATTATGTTCTCAATGATTCTACAGGCCTGTGTTTAGTGCAGGAAGCTAGGAGTGGTAGACATGAAAGGCTCCGGTCAGACCGGACTCTGATGGAATATGGTATCTGTCCTCTCCTCCTCTCCTTTCTTCTCCTCTCCTTTTGCTCTCCCCTCCTCCCCCTCCTCCAACACGATAAAGGTAATGGGGAGCTGTGTGGCGGGCAGTGACAGTAAACCATGGTAAAATGGCTGTCGATGTTTTGCGCCCTCCCCTCCAGCGGTCCCCCCTGTCTGAGGCCCTCGGGGTTTAGGAAATGGAGCATTATTTTCCTGCTCCGACGTCACGAGCCAGCCCATTTGCAGCTGTTGCATGCTTTACAACTCTGTGTTTACAGGCACTTCTCAGCTAAGGGTCTCACTATGCCAGCACCAAAACTATTTCATAAATACATTTTTAGTCCATCTTCTTTCTCTCTCTGTATCTCTCTCTCTCTCTCCCCCCGCTCTCTCTCTCTCTCTCTCTCTGTCATTTCCTGGATTTGGATTCTGTTTTGTTTTTTTCTTTACATGTTGAGCCTTCTCACACTAATGTCTCCTAATTGGTGTTTGAGCCGTGTGTGGGAACAGGTAAAATGTGTTACCAGATGGTTTTGTTCTTACAAAAGCCATATTTCACCTCACTGCCCGCAGACTCGTTAAATCATCACAAAAACAAAAAGATTAGACACTCGGGATTAAAACATGTGGAAGAGAACAGGCTCACCCCGGTTACTTATGGACTCATTTGGTTGATTTTGAATTACACAGATTTATGAAATCCTGCTTAGAATGAAATTATTTTAGTTCCAGTTTGTTAGGGTTCCCTTGCAGAAAATCAGCATTTTTTATGCCTGGAATTAAACATTTTTTTTTCTCTCTTTCTAAATCCGCTCATACATTTGTTTTCTGTCCCACCCACTTCCCTTTATCTTTTTTATACCCACCTCCCCACCACCTCCCTTCCCCCTCGTCCTTTTCCTCTCTGCCTCAGCACTTAGAGGCTTAAGAGAGGGATGCACCACATGAGCCACTCCCTTCTGACAGCCACCCCTTCCCACAGTGCGGAATGGTACAATCCTGCTTTGCATAAGTTTCCTCTGAGTGGGTCGTGTGTGGAGGCCAGTACAGAAAGAAATATTAGTCCCTTTTGAACCGTTTGGATGTATGTCTAGAGAGAAAGCTAGTGTGCTGCTGTAGTATACCTTTCTCACTTAAATTGTTAAAGCTATAATGTATTGCGCCTACCCTGTCCCTGGAATGGGCAGTAACTCTTTAATGTATTACTACAACGGGAAATCGGTGAGTAGTCTCTTTGGGAATGTGTGTGTTTTGGACAGAGAAGAGATGGAAGAAATGTGTGTGTGTGTGAGAGAGAGAGAGTGAGTGTCGGTCTTAGTCTGCTTGTCCATCTGATTGTCCTTGGGTCCATCATTTTTGTATTTTATTTCTTTTAAGATAGAGGCACTGTGTGTCTGTGTGTCTGTGCGTGTGTGTCTGTGTGGGTGTGTGTGTGTGTGTGTGTGTGTGTGTGTGTGAATGCATGTGCCCGAGGCTCCTCTTACTGATTTTCCATTACATCAGTTAAAGCTATGTGACAGTAGAATTAAAATAATGCAGTTCAAGTCTCTTAGCGGCGTTAGAAAGTTATTTTAGTGCACTTTTTACTCTACTCAGTACCCCAGCTGTGCAGAAACAAGTAAATATTCTAGGCTACACATACAAAAAGTTATGCTATTTTAAAAACTTTTTCTTATATGCACAATGAAACGGTGCAGCAGAACAAGTTTTTTGCAGCTTTGAATTTATTTTTACTGGCTCGTTGCTTCAGCTCCAAGACTGGGTTGAAATAATAATAAGTGGGAGTCTGGGAATGATTAAGGGAAAGAGGCTGCCTGTTGAGGTTAAACTTTCCTGTTTGCAGATTGAGCTCCAAGCACCAGTGTTGCTGTTATTCCATCTGTTTTTAATCACTTTGGCATTCTTGACGCCACAGGGAGCCTAATGTAATTTCTGAACTTCTCTGTAATCACCTCTTTGATTTTTGGTACTCTGAAAAGATTTTCTGTGTGAGTACTTTAAAAAAAAAAACATTCATCTTTTCTGTGAATGTGTGTGTGCATGTGCGCGTTTTTGCTACACTTGGACTCGAAGGCACTGAGTTTTCCACTGTTGTTTTCAATGGTACCTGTTGTATTTGTGTTACAAGCCTGTAGAAGGTGTTTCGACTGTTTTTATGGTAAAAGGTTATCGTAAAAAACAATCCAGTGGGTTTAGGAATCTGTTCAAGGACATAGTATAACAATGGTTGAATGAGCTTTATAGTACATTTCATTAATCCTTAAGAAGATCCTGTTATAAGCAAATTATACAGGCAGATTTCCACCTGTCATTGCCCGTGCTATTTTTGCTATTATATAGAAAGGGCACACGCATTTTAAGGGAAAAATGAAGAGGTTAGCGTTTTTGATATTTAAAAGGTCATCGTATTCAAGCTTGTGTTTTAACTTTCCTTATAACCCATTTCGGCATTTCCTCTTCGTTTCCACTGCACAAAAGATGACTTTGATCTTTTTCATATTAAGTATTAACAGGCTTGTGTTACAGTTGGTGATGGGGAGAAAATTGATTGCATGTGGACAGAACAGGCAAACTTTATGATCAAAAGCACTTGTTAAATAACCAGGACCAACTTTTTTTTTTTTTTTTTTTTTCTGTTTTCATTGCAAGGGAAAAGAAAGATGGTGCTCATTCTTTGCATCAACTTGATCCACATCAATTTGTTATAATGCAGAGTTGCATAGCAGGCTCACCATCTGGAGTACTGGGAGAATTCACAGTGGGCCATTGGCTTGTGAGCTGGTGGCACGGAACCAATACAGATGGAGCAACTCACTGATCTTTCTTCCGTTGCCTATTAGTGACACAGAAAAAATGGAAGAGAAAGCCCTGCAGTGATTGTTAGACCCTTTTTCCTTTTTTTGCTTCACAGAAAGCTTCCCCTCCACAGGTGGAATGTCATAATATTTTATCCAAAATAGTAAAAACCCAAAAGAAACAACATACATTCTTTTAGATGGGACATGCCTGTTGTTGTTGTTGTTGTTGTTTGTGTAGTGCAACAGGTTATATCATGCTTTCTAGAGGTTAGCACTCATCAACAGAAGCTAATCCTTACAACCCCCTAATGTGCACATGTGTTGCACATGCAGTCAAGCATGAGTGCTTGACTGCATGTCAATGTGAGGGTGGTGGTGGTGTGTTTGCAATTGTAGTGTGGACCTTATCATATATACACTATGTATACGACACACATGTTTTTAGTATATAGTAATGAGGTTACATTGATGCCAAAACCAAATTTTTGTGGCATTTACAACTGGAAGATATTATTCTGCAGTGTGGCTCTATTTTTAGAGAACCTGACTCCCAGTAGGCTGCTCCGCTGTCAGAATGTGCGCTGGGATAAAAGATTTTACTGCTTTTCTAGGGAGAAGAAAAGCAAATATCTTCAATTACTTGTTTCTGCTGTATGACAACTGAAGTCATGTATCCAAAGGCATATTTATGTGCTTTGACTTTGGTTTGTAAAATGTTTTAAAGTGGCTGCTGGGATTGATGGCAGATTACAGATGACATAACAGAATATATTATTCTATTCTACTCTGTTCTGTCTAAGCTGTTTTCCACCCAATGGTCGAATGTTACTTGTTGTATAGCTACATGTCTAAAGTATTCATTTGTTTATCTGTGAGAGCATTTACTTGTTCCATGAGAGTAAATTGAACAGGCTTTCAAAAATATCAATATTTGGAATTTCAAGCTCTCTACATGGTCATGTAAGCTCTTGCCTTATCTTCCTAATATCATTTTAGTACAAAAAAAGGTACTTTTTCAAACATAACCAAATAAGTGTGAAATGTTTCTATAAAGGTTATAGCCTTGGAAATGTCTGCATCTCACATGAAACATTCCTCACGTCAAACTAACTTCATCTATCAAAACGTCATGGCAGTGAAAGTGGGTCTTCGAGAGACGGTAGGTTTAATGTCACAGTTTTCTGCATGAAAATACTGAGCCCTGTATTTTCTAGAAAGCATTGGCAGGTATCACACACAAATGTTGAACAGTAGTTTGAAGAGGCATTGTGTCTGTTGTGCATACTAAACCTCATAAGTGTGTCAGATTTGGACTTGAAACAAAATGCCCCAGAGATATGGTTCGAGTCCAAGTAACGACATACAGCACAAAAAACAGGACAGGCCGTGAAGAGTGCTTTTGAACTCTTCTCTTTCAGCTTCTTGGCCGTTTGCCTGATTTTTTTTTTTTTCCCCCCCCTAGTTTTTTATCTATATATTTCCTCTCCGTTCCTGTTATTATTCTCAGTGTTTGTTGACAGATTGTGTTTTAACATTTGATATTTTGATCTGCGTGGCATTAACTTCAAAGGCAGGGGTACCACATGTTTGAGACATGGTGGAAGGTGTGCAGGATATATTCACTCAGGTGAGGCAGAGTGCTGTTGAAAGGCAAAGTCAAGTTACAGAATTGAGCCAGTAACTCAATACAGTATCTTTTATCTGAAGCAGGGTATTATCACCTATATCAAAATGTTTCTAGCATCACTACCGTAAATCGTAAGTCTTCATAGCTTATCATCCACTTATTAGGGGTTAAAAATTCACCCCATTGTTTGCCTTACTGTCGGCTCATTGCTGAGGGGAAAAGAAATAAATTATCATTGTCATTAAGGTTTTTCCCTACTTAGATTTGGGGCAAAGGAGTAAAAAGACGCTAACTGAGTGCAACTTTTGTGTCGACTGTTACAGTTGATTCTATTGTTGTTGTATATTTGGTATTGTGTAAACGTGCAATCCAAAACCGAACACTTATACAAGGATGCTTTTTGTGCTAGTAAACCTCAGTTTAAGATGTGTGAACATCCATGAAAGACATGGTACAGAAGGGAATTTTATTATTTTTTTAATAAAACATACCCGCTGATGCTCAAACAGCCGATGTAGGTCTGTGTTTGTGTGCTGATCCGTGTGAGTGACGGCTTTTAATTAATGGCCTTGTAAAGGGAAACCCAGGCGGACCCTCTCTTCCATAGGCCGGCGGAATGAGGCACCCAGTGTTTGGGATGGTTTATTAATGCCTTGACTGGTTAGCCCAGGGTAAAAAGAACAATTAACATTATCCGCTGCCATATGCTGCCCATTGAGCGTCTGACAGAGGCAAAAAGACAAAAGCCTGTGCTCTCGTGTGAGGCTAACCTGAGATCTCCATGGAACTACTATCAACCCTGGTCACATGTGTAAGCCAGAAGACCCATGAGAGCTCCACCCCTCCCAGAGCACTTTAATTACACACCCAGACAAATACATGCTGGAGTCCTGCTCGCTCAGCAAAGCCCAACAGCCCTGAGTCCCCCTTAAGCTGCGTTCTGCATAGATATAATGAGCGAGTGATTGGACTGAATTCATATACTTTGGTGGTGGTACATATTTTCCATCAGAGCTGTGTCATAAAAGAACTTAAACAACTAAACAACCTTTGTTGCTGTCATCACATCTGCAGGTGTTAGAAAACTATCTTTGAGCAGCGAGCTGTCCTAATACCAACAGCTGAGTGTGATGTGAGGCCATTAAAAGAGGGATTTATCTTGCAAAGTATGAGGACACAAGCTGAAAATGTGCAGGTGGAATCGAGCTGGCAGGTCTGGCTCTGATTAGTGTTACACGACAGTAGGGTCATCCAGTCTTGTCTGTGGGAGGGAGAATTTGTTCAAACCTTCTCTCCCCCTTTCCCTCCCCTGCAATCTGTCTCTCTCCCTCACCCTCTCTCCCTACATCTGGAGTGGATGAAGTCAGAGACCACATCACTGGTGTTTGGCCTCCAGTTTCTTTGATCCTCCCACCTAGCTTGGCACACACACAGCTGTACAACAGCATGCCCATTGTGCCTCTCCTTTCACTCTACCACCAGCTTGCCGGTATAAATGTAAAGAAAGTAAAGCAGGCTGTTTTTATACCACTTATTTGATTTCTGCCTCTCTGGGAATGCTGCAATTTGCCAGGCATTTAGTCTATGCATGTAAGTGGGTATCATTATACTTCCATTAGAGGGTGACTTGATCTGAAATGCAAATACCCCTGATAATCCACTCCTCCCTTCATGAGCTTGACTGCTTGCTAGTCATTAAAGTGTGTGTGTGTGTGTGTGTGTGTGTGTGTGTGTGTGTGTGTGTGTGTGTGTGTGTGTGTGTGTGTGTGTGTGTGTGTGTGTGTGTGTGTTTGTGGTTTTAGGGCCATATCCTCGGTACATGTGTTTTTACTTGTGCTTGTGTATATGCGCTTGAGATCACATCATGTACCCAAATTCTTAATTGTGGTTGTGCTTTGCAGTTGTGTTGAAAGTGTACACTTCACAGGAAAGCTCACCGTTTTTATAGGTTTCAGGATCATCATACTTGACTATGTACTATGTATGTCTCTGTACTCTACATTTCTTGATCCCACAATGCTTTACAGCGTGGTGGGCTTTGCTAATAACATTAACCTTCTTCTGGCAGGTGTATGCACCGTCTCCAAATTCAGAAGACTTCAACAGAGATTCACCTTCTTACTCTTCTCCTAAACCCTCCAGCAGTATGTTTGCAAGCACTTTCTTTGGTAAGTTCAAAAGCAAGTTCCCATGTTTACTCTGCTGTAAATGCAAATTTCTGTCACTGACTGACTGACTGAGTGATGAAGTTTACACCATTGGTCGGGAAGCTGGGTGTTGGAGTTTCCCCAACATTTTGCTCTTTCAAAATGAACTGGCGTAGACAGTTTCTTTTGTAATGGGGGGGGGGCTTTAAAGGCAATGTTAGCAACTTAGTGCCTTTGTCGCTAGATTTACTGACTTTTCACATCCATTTAGCAACTTTGTTTCAAAAAAGCACCTAGCGACAAATCTAGCGGCTTTCTGGTGAGACCTTAGCTACTTTCTGTAGAAGAGAGTCGCCAGTATTGGCCCTGCGAGCGCGAGGTCAAGTTTTCCCTCTGCAGGGGCACTTCTCTATGGGTCTCATTCAATTGACCTCACGGCAGCTGACACAGACGTGAATGAGCTTCTAACTTTCTCTCTGAGTGAACTTTTTACAAGCAAATATAGTTGAAATCACAGCAAAGCCGTTGTCTTTAACTTATGTTTATGGTGATGTAGTCAGACGACGTTACGGTTATAAAATCAGGATTTTAGCAGTGCTGGGCAGCAGTTTGGAAACGGCTTGGAAGTGATTGCTGGATAACATTTAGTCTTAATGGACCGCTTTTCAGTCACTATTTCATACAACATGTAAATGAGAACAGCTTTATCGGGAATTTGGCTGTAGTAAAACTGTATATGTGAGCACAGAGAGTAGGAGGGAATCAAACAGACAACGGGCTGAAACCAGCTGACACTAAGCAGAATCCAAATATGATGTGATGAAATCATGAATATGCTAATCAGCTTTTTATGTCATCTAGCGACATTGGTGACTTTTCCAGCAGACTTTTGCTACTTTTCGCTGAAAGTAGTTGTTTACAGTGGCTCTACAAAAGTTTTCAACTATGGCCTCAATTTCGCACACTGATCATACACGGTCCAGAAATATACTAGGTTTTGACTGAGTCTCGTGAATGTACTAAAAGACCTACCAGGTACTGCAGTTAAATAGAGTTTAACATCTTTTTTTTTCATTTTAATGCCCTCTTCTACCATAAACGTTTCAAAATGGTATTCTCTTTGTTTTTGTGTGGAGTCGGTAAGGTCACTGTATTATTGACAAAATAAAATTCTGTGTTTTTTTTTTTCTGTAGGCTTTTTCTTGCTTTAAAGAACATAATTTTTTTTATCCATCACCATTTAGTTATTTGTGGCATTTCCACAGTGACGTACAAAAGGCTAAAATATTGTACCAAACTACTTTCAATATACATACTTTGATGTTGCCAGACAGACTCAGTTGTTTAAGCAATATTTTGTAATATTTAGTCTGTGCTCAGTCGTCTCCTTATTTCAGTGTGGCTGACTCCCAGATCTAGACAGAAAAGCAGACTTCTTTGTTGGTTTTAGCTTGGTGTTATCTCAGCTGTGCTCAGGACATGGATCATGTTTCAGTCCGAAGAGCAAAAGAAAAAAAAAAAAGAAGTACTCCTTGGATGACCCCACTCCTTAGAAGTTATGAGGGTAGGGTGGGAGGTTAGCCGCTGTCTGGCACTGAGTCAAAACTAAAATAGGTATTGTTACCCTAAATTGTAATCAAGTATATACTAAAATGATTTATTTTATTGTTATTATTGTCATTATTAGACGGTACCCACAGTTCGACTGACCCATGGAACTCATCCAATGGGATCAGCCAGCCCGGCTATGGGGGAATGCTCGCAGGATCTTCATCTCACATGCCGCAGTCAGGAAACTACAGCAGCCTGCACTCACACGACCGTTTGGTAAGCAGCACCACTCACCTGGTGATACCTAAGCCTCTAACTTTGTTTTTGGTGTCACACTTGCACAAGAGATCCAATGTGTACTGTTCAGCACACACAGCACGTAAATTCTTTTTCAGCCCTGCACCCCCACACTACAGCTCCTACATTTGGAGTGGGTGTGTGCGTCTTAAGTTGTTGTCTGGTTATTATCAGTGAAGGCACTGCTGACCCTTTTTGTGTCGGTGTTTGATCTGGTGTCGTCTGCCTGCCTGCTTCAGCTGGCTGGGCATCACAGGGAGCCTGCAGATGCTGCCTGCCCTCTCTTTATCTCTGTCCCTCCCCCTAGTAACTTTTGTTTCATCACAGCCTGAGAGATGTCAAAGGAGAATATAAAATTGAGAGAATAAATAAGGTCTTTCTTTCTCACACACACACACACACACACACACACACACACACACACACACACACACACACACACACACACACACACACACACACACACAGACACACACGCACACATATTTGTGACTGAAAACAGAGCATTTCTGTTTTTTATCTTCTAGAATTACCCCGCACACTCAGTCTCTCCAGACATCAATGCCAGTCTTCCTCCCATGTCCAGCTTCCACCGAAGCAACACCAGCACTTCACCATTCGTCACCGCAGCGCACACCCCGTCCGTCAACACAGCCGATGGTGTCATGGGTACGTTCTTGTGTTAACAGTTCAGCTACCTGCCCAGAATGACTAATTCAATGGCCCCGATATGATTACAGCTGAACACCCATTCTGTAAGCGGTAAGGTAGCGGGTCAGGCGTTTGGACAGCTACTTTGTGTATCATGACCACTCTTCATTTGTCTGAGTGTGCTATTACAAAGCCTCCCTCTGTGTTTTCGTAGCTGCTGCAAATCGCGGGAACGCCACTGGAAGCTCACAGACTGGAGATGCACTGGGCAAGGCTTTAGCCTCGGTGAGTTACAACCCTGCTTTTAACTTGGAGTCCAGTTCATTGTACCAAGCATCCCCAACTCAAGTGAATTAAACAACATTTGGATTTAAAAAAGAGTTGGAATTGCTGTCCTCTCAGGTTGTGAAATTCACATCTAACATTTATTCACCCAAATGCTCGAAAAATTTATATTTTTCTGCAAATCAGAAAAGAATAATGATGTGTTTCTGTCTCTAAAGAAGGTGACCTCAGATATCATGCAAGGAATTAAGTGCTATACTGAATGCTGATTAAAAAAGCCCAGAGGAGATGTTTATAGTTGTTTTTGGGCCTAAGCCTGGATAATTGTGGGCTTAAACTAAGAGTGAACTAGAAGTACTTGTCCCTCTGTAGCTCACAGAGGTTCATTAGAGAAAGAAATATGTCTTCCCTGTGGATGGACCCACATCGACTGATGGATAGATTATAGGTTATGGTTAGATTTTGTCTTCTGTGTTGAGGGTTCATAAAGCTCTGTTGTAGCTCTATCATAGTTATAGTATAAGAGAAACATTTTCTAACTTGGATACAGAAATCTGTCCCTCACAGAAGACTGAAGCAAGACAGTATGACAGCGAAGAGAAGAGGTGATTTTGTCAGTTAAATGACAATAGCGATTTAAATGTATCCACCATCCACTGGTTTAACATTTAACCTTGGACATAGACCATTAAGTTATTTATTCTGTATTTTAATTAAATTGTGAAACAATGGAGAAGGCGTACCGTATGGAGAACAAAAGCTGAGACACAGGTGGACAGGGTCTGAATTGGAACAAAACTGAACCAAATGACAATGTTTTGAGTTGTATAGAACTGTAGAAAGTGCACTTACGTGGAAGTTAGCCTAACATAATGAGCATTTCTTATCTTCCCTCAGTAGTTCCCTTCGCTGTTTCCCATACTGTCCAACTGGAATAACATCCTGTCTCAGGAAGTGTATTTGCTCTCTGCCTTTGTCTTAAATTCTGCTTTTGAAGTCTAAACTTTATAATTCTACATAGTGTCCTTCAGTAGAGTTTAACATGTTGTATAGAAATGATATGTGCATTAACATACTGGTATTATATAAACAGTTCAATTTCACACATCCTAGCACAAGCTGTACGATTAGGAAGAATATTTCTTACTGGTGTGAATCCAAAATATGAGAGTTTAGGGATGGTAATAACAAATTAAGTCCTTTATATTTGCAGACTCAGTTCTATTAGCATGACAAAGCTGGAGTGAAATGGACACGGTTGGACTGGGGTGGGGGAGGGTGTTTGGAGCAGGGGGCACAGGGGAGTTTATAACTGCTGTGGCTCAACTCCACGGGCCGCACATTGTGGAGCTTTTGTTCTCCGCCCTTTTAAATTGGCCGTGCTTATTGGCCCCATGCCGCCTGCGGGAGCGTAACTGATGACGAGGCGGAGCTTCATTTATTCCAGTAAAATGAGCCATGTTTCATTTTGAATGCAGCATTAGTAGTCAGTGAGTGAAAAGAATAGAAAGTCATATATTGTCGGGTCAGAAGTCACAGTTATAAAGGCCTTGCTCTTGAGAAAGTAAGAAATATTTGCCGATTTGTTTGGAGTCTTACTGGTTTCTGACACAGTGGTGACCACACTCTTAATTCTCCTTAGTTTTTGACTGAATTGCGTGTCTGAGAGTAAAGATGCTGAGCAGAGAGAAACACAGAGTGTAGAAAAGCATAAATAGTCGTTCCTCCCTTTAGACAAGGGCCAATCCCTTCTCCTCCACACTCAGTGACACACTTCAATGAAACCTCTATCCCGATAGTCCAAGTTGATTGAAAACTAAAGCTCAGAGATCAAGATTGAATAAGGAGATTATTAATAATGAGTGCATTCTATCATCCCTACAGAAGTCAAATGGTTTCCTGCAAGCTCAATTTGATCTTAACTTGGAGGAGAAATCTCTGAGGATCTGCTGTTTTTTTCTCTGCTAATTAGTCAGGATCCACCCGTAATACCCTGAGTTCTCTGAGACATGTTCCATTATGGCACAATATCCTCTTATTAAAGGGAAAAAAAAATCAGGGACGTGTTTGTGCTTTAATCCAGCATTTGTTTAAACAAATAAAATCCCAGCGGAAGTTCTGAAGACGTAATGTCCTTGTTCCCTTGTGATTGACATGTCATCCTAAAACTCAGTGACCCTCAATGTAACCTAGCAGAGGATGCACTGATACAATGAAGTTAGTGTGATTAACATAGCAATAAAGCTGAAGTAACTTCTGCTCAGTTTGTGGCATCATACAGAAAACCAAGGCCCTAGTTATGGTCCCCTCTAAACTAGAAACTTTCCAAACTAGAAAGTTTAGAAAAATTCCAAAATAAACAAAATTCGAACAATCGATAGATTTTGATATATAACAGTTTACGATCCAATCTGGTTCAGGCTGTCAAGCGGCCCTTGAGATTTGCTGTTGTTGGCTTAACCGGGTTTCCAGGTTGGGCGTCTGCATTTTCTCAAAGCCACAGTGGAATAACAACTGGAGAGGCTTGCACAGGGACCGTCTTTATACATGTGAAAAACAAACTTTGCTCCTGTAAAACTGCAAGTTTCTACAAGTTTCTGTATAACAAGTGCAACACTGACCTGTCAGCTGTAGATCATATTCAGAGTACTGACCTTAATTCAACTTGTCATGCCCATTTAATCACTGAAATTATTTGTAATATATCAGTGTAGTTCTATCTGGCGTAAAATTTTTGAAAACTGATCTGGCATTTACTTCTTTGATTTCACTTATTTCTACACTCAGTTGGTGTGGGAAAAAGTTGACATACAGTTCCAACGGAAGTTTAGGACTGATCTGGGTTACATGTGCAATAATAATTTTTAAACATTTTTCAAATTTAAACTGAGTGTTGACCTGAATAAAGATGAGTATTACATTTAAAACAAGTAAATAAAAGTTCCGTTTTTAAAAGTTAAGATTCAAATGCCCTGATTAGGTAACATTAATTCAAACACAGCTGGGCTGTGTCTCTTGGTGTTAATCTTCACTCACTGACTTCCAGAAGTGGATACAGCTCAAGACACAAGCACAAGACATCAAAGTGAATATTGTTTGTGATTCATTTTGTTAAGGCTGTGCTCTGAGCACAGATGACTGACAACGTCTCATAAGTATGCACTGAGTGTTTTTATGGCTTCCCTGGCAGTAAATTTCCCGTAATTGATGATGCAGTTTTGGCTTGAAGAAAAAAAAAAAAGAATATGAATAAACAGCAACCAGTGATATATATTTTATCTTTATTTAGGGCTGCTGATGGTGCATTAATGATGACTCTTACTTCTCTCTCTCTCTCTCTCTCTTCCTCTCTGCCTCCACAGATTTACTCACCTGACCACACTAGCAGTAGTTTTCCATCCAACCCGTCGACACCAGTGGGTTCGCCTTCACCTCTGACAGCCACAGCGGGCGCTGCCTCAGCAGGAACCGTGGTGACTGCTGCCGGCACCCCGTCTGGAAGGCCAGGTAGAGCACCGGTCTTTGGATTTTAATCTCATGCACTCCTCCTGTACACTTAGATACCGGCTGTGGAATAAAAAATATACTTCTCTGAAACTGCTTTATAAAGAAGTTTTCACAGGCTAAAAGCCAGTGACAGACACAAATCAGACTGTGCTAGAATTAGGCCTTGACCTGGAAGAGCCAAGCTAATTAGGAGGCTTTCATGAATATGACTTTAAGTTATTTAATTACTTTAACTATATGCTGCATTAGTTCAGTTAATTAAAGCCTAAGCGTGGGAAAGTGTGAAAAGTTTCCCTAAAACTTAATTTAATACCCCTTTTATCTTTAAAGTACTTCTAAGCATTCGGTACTCATCCCCATGTTTAATCTATGCCAGGGCAGTTAATGCTATTTTACATTAATCCATTCTAAAAGAAAGCTTAGTTTATTCTGGGATAAGGCAGCCAATCCATGGAAACAACAGCTATGACTGTATTTGAAATCATACAAAAAAATCTTTTTTTATTAAATGTGTTTTTCTGTGACCACAAACAACAAATATTAATCTCAAGCAAAGAGAAGAGATTCTGTGTACCAGATTTAGCTGCTAGCTGCTTCCTATCTGCAGTTCCTGAGCGAACAAAGTGATGTGAATTGTACTAAAGGCATGAAATCAGTTTTGCAATTTAACTCTGATTTTAACAATACACCTGCACCTTAAGCCAGTAGCGAACTTGCTGGTCCAGTGTCCAGAACATGGGCTTTATTTTAATAGCTGAGAGAGCTGCTCCATCTTGACTCGTGGTGACATCTCTTACTGGATTTGGCTCTCCACTTTTTAGGAAGCTCATTGTTCATGTTCATAAATTTAGATCTAGCCGACCAGTACCAAGACAAGTTTTGGCTTAGACTTTTATTTGAAGTGTTGCAAATGAAGATTTATTGACAAGCCCTGGAATGACAGTGTAAATGAAAAAAGACTGGGGATGTGGCTTTGAGGATTTGAAAATCTTGTAATGAAAGTGTTTGAAGTGGGTCTTGAATTAATCTATTGTAAAAAGCTTTTCATATTTTCCTCCTTTGCAAAACTGTTATCCAAGTTTTTGTGATTTATAACAGTGTCTTATGGCACACTACTTTGTAATAAGACACAATTTTGGGGTGTAGATTTTATGTTAACCCTGTTCGTCCAGACGCGCTTGGCAGTTTGTGTTTTTTTGCCAGGTTGGTTTTTGAAAATGGATAGACAATCCTCTCTCTGAATCTCTTCCGTCTTCAAACCCATACAGCCGAGAGAACACCTGAAGGAGATTCCTGCTTTCAATATACTGGGTGTTTAAGTAGAGTAAAAAGAGATGTGTATTAGAAGAATATGTGTTGTCAGACGTGTTGACAGAGGCAAGAGAGTAATGGAAAGTGAATGAGGGGAGACAGTAAGGGAAAGCCCAGTGTGTTGTTTTAGTGGGCAGTTGTGTCATGTGTGGTAATGGAGTGGCGACAGCTGTCTCTATGTATGCCCCCCTCATCCTCAGCTGTTGCCCTGCCCCATGGACAGCTGTTCCCTCCAACACACACACACAGGCCAGGCTGCAAAAGGCCTTGTGTATCTGCCAGTTGGTGAAGGAGGGTGGCTGTGACTCAGCTGATGAGGAGTAGTATGACGGCCTCACATAGGGAGATCCCCCTCTTGACCTATTTACAGTACAGCATGACACACCTTGCAGCATGGCATTTATAGACTTTTCTATAATGTAACATGTTCAGAAATTGAAAACACACGCTATTAAATTTGACTGGAAAAAGAAACATTTAAATATAAAAGTTCAGTGTTTAGTTTTTTTAATGGAATTCATATTATATAGAATAAATAAACTACAATACCACAAAATAAATATGTCTGGAATTGTAGGAAGTTGATATTGTTTAAATAATTATTCGCCTTTATTATGCTTATAGAGTTAGACAAAGAACTATACTTTGAAATTGGCACAAAATTTGGCTCGCTGTTGATGTTAGACACAAAATCCATTCATCATTAGGATTACACCAATATACAGCACATTACTCAAGACTGGTTTGTTCAATTAGCCCTCTCTGGTGCACGCTGGGACCAGAGCCCCAGGCTAATTTTTCATAGCCACCAGCCAGCAGAGACTCGTGTGGAGTATCTGTCTCACTCACCTGGGAGAAAGCTGAGGCAGAACAGAGACTTTTTCATTTCCTCTTTCAAAGTCTCTTTTAATAGTCTGTTAATTAAAGTCTGCTTCTTCCAAGGCTGTGTGTGTGTGTGTGTGTGTGTGTGTGTGTGTGTGTGTGTGTGTGTGTGTGTGTGTGTGTGTGTGTGTGTGTGTGTGTGTGTGTGTGTGTAAAGAAACTTGATAACTCAGTTATTGAAGACCACAGAGGTTTAGTGAGACAATTCATTGGAGTGAATCGATTGAAAAAGTTATTTTACAGTTTCCTGAGCTTGGGGGAGCTTTGATTTGCGTGTTTGTCAAAAATATGCATCAGTTGTCTTGATCTCTCTCGCTTTCTCTCTGTCACTGTAGTTTGCTTTTTTAAAAACATGCTGTTGCAATCGGTGGTTCAGTGTGTATTTGATCTGACCACATAGGCCTTGATTCGTAAAAACAAACACTGAAAAATTAGTGGTAAAAATATTGCATGAGTCTCCTCACAGATGAGAGTCTGAATGCCATTCTGCACTTCGTAGCTTTTAAATAACCTATTAAATTAAGAATGAATAAAATCCGATCCCAGTCAGCATTGCCCAGGCCCCTCTGCTATAAATGATTCTCCTCATCCTTGCCTGCATTTTTCATTGCCTTGCTATTATAAGAAGTAGAGAACGGTACCCAAAATGAGATTTTAGAATCACACTAAATGATAGATAACCAAAACAAAGTCTCCATTGGTAGATTGTGCTACAGTGGACTCTATTTACGAGGATGTAGGCTTCGTTTGGCATCCTTCCACCATGATGGACACCAGAAGAGCACCGAGAGCTCTGAGCTGGAAAAGCCCACAGACATCCTTTCCCGTTATAACCTGGAAAGGTTCATTATTGTCAAAGCCCATTAAGGTTATTTGATTGTATAATGCATTGCCTCCTGTTGCACATGGCAGGCAGGTTACTTGGATGAGTGTGCTTCAGAAAGAGGAAAGAAAGAAAATGTTGTACTAGAGCTGGATATATGATGAGCAGATGTGGATTCCTTTTCCTTTGCTCTAACTTACACCAGATCTAATCAGCTTGATTTGCTTTCCTCTACTGGCCTGTAGATTAACTTTTTTTGGCTCAAATAAAAGTATAAAATCCACTGGGAACTTCTTCCAGCCAAAGGTAAATTGCAATCTATAGTACAGAGTATCTTAAATTTCTCTTTATATAGATTATGTGTTTAAATTGCATGATTTTTAATTTAGAATAAAAATAGGTAAATTGCCGAAGTAGCTTTGGTTTTATGGGACGTATGAGTTTAAATAAAGCACTGGTACTCAAATGTTTCCAGATGTGAATCCTGTAAAATACTGTACTGGCTGTACTGCCACCACATCACCAGTCAAATTGGAGTTTGACTGACAAAAATACTAATGAGGAAGATAACTCAGCAATGCTAGTGAATGTAGTGGAAGAGTAAGAACTTAATTGAACCCAGGTGCTTGGCGTATTGCCTTCATCAAAAACCCTGATTAAAGCCAAATAACACTTCATTTTTGATCACTCTGACGCATTTCTGGAGACTCAAAGTTTCCAGGAAAAAGCAAGTTTGAAGGAAAACTAGTGTTAAAAATCAGATTTGTTAGTGTTCATATTGTTCTCCAACCTCTCATATCTATGCTTATTAACGTGCAGATGCAGCGTACATTTCAGAATGGAAGTGGGCTTTAGATGAACTCTCCGCTGGCTCATGTGTCAGGATGCAGTCCAGCCATCAGGAAGTGATGCAGTTGAGCCCTAAAAGATAAAAATATCTCATACAGAGCAACAAGAGACCAGAAAATCAGGATGTCAGTGTGCGATGACTGCATGTTATTGTGTGTGTCAGTTAGCTTTCGTGTTGGTGTACCCAGTCAGGCAGGATACAGCTATTAGCCATGCTGATATGTAACTGAATCAGAGGACTTCTAATGTTGACTTCCACTACATCCCTTTTGTCTCTTGTCAGGTACCAACCAGTGGCCCCGTGCTAGTGGACAGACCCCCTCCTCTCCAAATTATGAGAACTCCCTTCACTCGCTGGTAAGTTCCCTGTCCGCCTCTGTCTTCAAGTTAGCGCGGGATATGATGGATGCTCACTTTAGATACTTTATCCATGAAGGGCTGAGCTAGCATTACAGGGAGATTCTTGTCTGACAAATGTTTTGCCGAAGAAAGTGGGGGTAGACGGATAACCAAACTGAACAATACCTGTCCCTTGGGGCTTGCCATCTGTCCTCTACTCCGTGGGCCAGGATGGGGGATGACAGTTGGGGGATGGGTTTAGTTAAGGGGGCTGGTGTGGGGGTGGCAGCTGTTTGCTGAACCACTTCTTCAGGATTCCTTTGCTGTCATGCGACTAGAGCTACAGATCAACTTTCATCTAGCCTGCTACCTGATGCATGTATTTACAACCTCTGCCGGGAGGTTGTTGTTTTTTTTTTTTAATAAGTAAGAATGTTTAATCATAGAGCAGTTATAACAGATGTACAAACAGCTTTTCACGATGAATAATAATGTAGCAGTAAAGATAGATTATGTAAAACAGTACAGAATTGTCAAAAAACTTTAAACATGTTTGTTTAAAGTTTTTTACCACCAAGATCTAAGGCTCGGAAAGTATAAGGCTTGGAAAATACATTTTTTGTAATGTTTTTTAAAAGTATTTTCTTATTGACATTATCGTACATTTGAGTTATTTACCCACATATTTGTTTGCCACTGTCAAAAGCTACTTGCTGTGTGGTCTGCCGCTGGTTTGCAGAACGGCCTTGAAGCCATGCTGTAGGCTTCTTGTGATTTTTAAAAAAAATTAATTAAGAGAGCGTGCAGAGACATGCTGCTGCAAAATCCACATTTATTGTTTAAAATTGCTCAAAGTCTGGATCCTGACTTTATAAGACCACGTTCAGTCCAGCTGCATGTGAAAATGTTTCCTCCCACTCCGCCACCAGATTTGTTTTGTCTCTTCGTGGCCATCAAAATTAAATGACGGCACAACTGCAGGTAACAATCAAAGTGAATAGTGTCAAATGACATGAAAATTAGCTGCTGATAAGAGCAATGTGAAAACAACCGCAGTGAATATGCTTTTTAACATGATGTATAAGGTTAATGCAGCACTAGAGTATGTCAATTTTATATTATTATATGTTAAATATTATATGGGTTACTTTTGAAAACTGGAGACTTCTGTGTTGTGGGAGGGAAGGCAGACCTGCAGTACGGATAGTAGCTTCTGAAAGTGTCAGATACATTGGTAGGTTTAGACTTTTCAGTGGTTAAATTACAAAACGTAAAGGGGTGACCACTTTGTCCAGCCTGATATCATCTCGCAAGCTGTTTGACAAACTATGGGCCGTGCCCCTGATTTTGGATCTGGACAGCATGACTAATGGTTTTCATTTTCAAATATTTATTCAAATAAAAAAGGAAGTTTATGAGTGTTTCTTTTGAATATTAAAAATATGTGAAAATTGGATTTAAAAAAATCATTAATAAAAAACCGTGCACAATGATGTAAAAACTGAACCAGACAAAAACACTGACCCTTAATAATACTCAAACTCAGTGCCAAAGAATTCCAGAGCCATTTCGGTTAATAAGTGGTTCAAAATTACTTCTACTACTGATTTCATATTCCCAGGATTTGTTCGAGAGTGCATTGAAATAAAAGCATTGATCACATTTCCTTGGGAGTTGAATCAAAACCATTTGGGAGGTTGGAAAAGCCCTGTTAAGTCTAGCAAAGTGATGAACAACAGTGTTAACAAGCTAGTTGAGGATTAGACTGAAGACAAAATGACTGAACTTGTTAGTGGATTGTGCCACTGAAAGTAATTCATATTAGAGTAAGACTTCTGTGATATGAAAATTAGCCGATCATAATACTCCACAAATCTTTCTTGTAAAGTGGCCAGTTTCTTCAAATTGCTCAGATTTACTGAAAAAGCACAGCTTAATTTAATGAATATAACCATGCAAAGTAATAATATGCAGTATATTTATATCAATCCACGGTGAAATTGGATATTGGAGAACGCAGGTTTACCGACGCTGACATTTATTCCAACAGAGAAATAACAAAACACAAAGCTTGGAAGCAAGTGGTGTAAATAAACGTTTGAGCACTGTAGTAAATGTAAAATTGAAGATGGGACCACTAATGTAGTAGGGGTTGTTAAATGTGCAAAGAACAAAACACTTTTATCCATAAAAAAGTGAATGGTCAGAAGCTGTGTGCCTCCTTCCAAATCCCACCCTTCTTGTCTGTGTGTCTTTACAAAAACAATCTCTATCCACAGAGTGTTTCTAGTATTTATAGATACTGATCTTTTTTCATAATCCTGTCTTATTCTTATTTGACTTTGCCAGAAAAACAGAGTTCATCAGCAGTTACATGAGCATCTCCAGGATGCCATGTCTTTCTTAAAGGATGTCTGCGAGGTACTCTTCAGATAGAGCCTTTACTCATTACGTGTTCCATACATCTTTGCATTCCTCATTTTGATTTCTCTCACAAGCTCGACTTGCAGTCCACATTCCTCACAGTGAAATGCAGTTTCATTTTTATTGCCTTTGTTGCCATATTGTCCTGTTGTGTTGTCTTTTTAGCTATTCCAGCTTGCAGTAATCAGCTTAGGTGCAGTTAGATTCTAAATTAATTGCTGAAGCACTCCAAGTGACTATTGTGCATCTGTCTATTATTCAGTTGAAATAAATGATGTTGACTTTTACAACTCAAGCTGAAATGGCTCAATTGATCTTGCATTTGAATTGCCTTCTTTATCTTATGTTTCAGATGTTTTTCTTTTCAAGTCCACACCATACAATCAGTGTTTTCAATTTTGGTCTCTAATGTGCTTATACTAAGCTGCTCTGTCCTTCTTTTCCTCTCTTCTCCCTCTCCCTAACCCTTCGCTCCTCAATCCCTCTGGTCCTCCCAGTCTCGAATGGAGGATCGTCTGGACAGATTGGATGATGCAATCCTTGTTCTGAGGAACCATGCAGTGGGCTCCACCGCCAGTCTGCCCAGCGACATACAAAGTCTGCTGGGACAGGCACAAAATGGGCCAATAGCAGCCATTGGAGCAAACTTCCCTGCCTCTGCACTGGTTCCAAGTCGGACAGCAGCGATGGTATGAGAACTTCACATAAGTATTTAGATCTTAAGTCCTCTGTGTGTTTAGGATGCTGCATAAAGTTTGGGATTCTGTATGTTATTTTTCAAACTTCACAACAGATGAAGCCTCGCCCATCTGTTTGGATCGGGTCCGCTGCCGTGTGTAAAAACTAGACATTTTCCACACATGAACAGTTGAATTTATCCTGACATATTTTTCGTAAGTGTAATGGCTGGCCGAAGGCTCACCCTCCTCCTGAGAGCTGCTGTATACACAAGGGTGAAAGAGAAATGAGAAAAACAGGCGTAACGGAGCAAAGTTGTGCTTTGGTGTAGGAAGTGTTTGTGTGTTGCTATCCTTTTAGAGTTTAAGTCAAAGCCTCTTGAGATACTGGGGAATGCAGGTCTCAGTATAAATCATGATGTGTTCACCCATCCTCCATCTGAGGTATTTCATTTTAAAGAGCCAAGAGATTTGAACACATCTGCAGTGGAAATTAAAATGGGGCGGCTTGTCCAACTGTAATCCGGAGGTGTTTGGAAATGATTTGGGTCACATACAATAAAAAAACAGTAAAAACCAAAAAAAAAAAACAATGCTGATTCAGTATCATTATTGGGTAGAAGCTCAGATTTATACCAGAATGATACTGGAATCAATATGTAATATGTTTTATGATTTTAATTTTTTTGTTGTTGTTGTTTTTTTCATCGTCTGATGAAAATGATCTTCTCCCATGATTAACATTAAATTAGATATTAACTACAGACCTGAGATCCATCTGGTTTTCTACAACTTCAGCTGTAATATTTTATGTTTTTTACCAGATAAAAACACTGCCAAATTTATTTTAAATGATTTTTAATCTAACAAAAATGATGAAATGATGAAGTTTTTTTATTTAAATGAATATCAATGACAAACAGTACAAAAAACATTTTATTTGTACTGTTTAGGGCTACAACTAATATTTATTTTCATTATCAATTAATTGCTTAAAAAATCTAAAATTTCAGAAAATTTGTGAAAATGCTTGTTACAATTACCTAAAGCCTATGATGATGTCTTCATATTGCTTGATTTGTCCAGCCAAGAAAACCCAAAAATATTCAGTTCGCTGCAAATCATCACCATCAACAAGCTGGAACTAGAGAATGTTTGGCATTTTTGCTTGTAAAGTGACTTAAACGATTAATCAGCTGTCAAAGTAGCTGCCGATCATTATTCTGATGACTGTTCTGTCAACTAATTGATTAATCGAGTAGTACTGTAACATCTGTACTGTTAACCCAATCGCAGACATCCAGCTGACGTAAAACACACACATGCATGCAACTTATACCCACAGGCAGATGCACATTAAATAAAGATATTTTTTTCTGATGCCAAGTTGATTTTTTAGTGCAATAAAAAGTAAGAATTACAAAAAAGATTTATGTCATGTTTTGATTTAGACCGACATTTTAGTGTTTTTTCTTCAGCAAAAAGATTTCACAGTGTCTTGTTGGCACGCTCGTCAAAGCTGCGCTGTACTTTGATCCTACTTCTTGTCAGGATTTTTTTATGTCCGTCTCTGGTCTGCGATCTCAGATCTCCTTTGCCCGCATTAATTTATTATAAAAGCAGATAAAGGTTTCAGTTTGTTTTAAGGCAGTGTGTTTTCTGTCTCTGGTTGTTTTCACTTCGATGCTGGTGCTGTTGGATCTTTCAGAGTAGCTTGTTTTGTCCCCTAACAAGAGTTTTTCTGTGGTTGTCAGAAGAGCTCAGTTTGATGTATTTGTTACAGAGAGCTGGGTTGTGGCAGTGATGTTGACCGACTGCGACTGTGAGATAGAACATACTGTGTCTGCACTAACACAGTACTTCCTGTGTGAGACGAGGTCTCCTCAGACAGGGCTCACCAGCCTTGGCATGGCACAGCCACAGGCTTTTTACTCCGGCTGACACCCCACCCTCTACCCCCTTCCTCCCCTTTTCATCACTTCTTTTTAACAACCCAGGAAATCTGAATCGTTGGAAACGTGTGTCTGAACCCGTGGCCTCCACCCAAATAGAGGTCCTCAGCTGTATGGTAATCAGGCCCAGCCATGAAAATGGCAGCGTTCTTTTCTTGCCAGAGCCCCGGCTTCCCTCCTCCTCCTTCAGACAAAGAGTTGTTTGGACACCTGTTGAGAGCACAGCAAAGATTAGCGTAGCGCTGAAGAAGGGGAGGGTCACGGGGTGGCAGGGTTAACAGAGGCCAACAGTGACCAAGGATCACATTCCATAAGAAAAGGGGGAGATACCCTCCACCCTCAGTGACGATTTCCCTGCCTTTTCCCTGGTTCTGAGAAGGGAAATCAAATAGCTTGAGAACATGTGGTAAACCTCAGGAAGGAGGGACTTTGTGGCAAAACATGGTGGGAGTCAACCATTTTTATGTTATGAATGTGGTCAGACTGTGGAATAGGTTTAGCTTGACATATTTTAAAACAGAACACAGAAGGATTTGTCTCATTTTAGATGTAATCAACCGACGTGTTCTCAGTTGTGGTTACAGAGAGCTAAGACTGAGAATGTCACAGCAGTGAGCAGTGAAATATAATCTAACATGAACAGGGACAAATAAAGAGTTTTTTTCATAATGTGTCGTACTATAGTTCTTTTTTTTTTTTTATTCTTACACAGGTGTCTTTTATTTGCTTTTATTTTGCGTTTTCCACCCTTTGTTTTTCATCCTACAAAATACTGTACTGCTGTAAGCAAATCGCTGAATCACCCCCCAGTGCTGAGAATGATAGATCTGAATGACTTATTAGACCCTGAACTGTCACTCGAATAGTTAAATCTTTCATTATATACAAACTGGAAATAGCATCCAATCTGAATTTGGTAAAATTTCTAAAGCTATTAGTTGGCATTCAATATTGATTGTACAATTGTTTAGTTTTTTTTAATCATCACCTGTGTGGATGGACTGCAGCACACTGATGGCTACCTGCCATGGTTTTGTTTTTTTTTCTGTTTAGAACAATCAGATCTAGCATTTTAGGCTGTAAACAAGCGCTCTTCTCTTGTTCAAAAGAACTGTTTTATGTACTGTCTCCAGAGAGTGTCTGCTTCCTTTCTTCAGATGTCCTTCCTGTCTGTGTTGTAGCAGGGTGGTGCCCACGCTGACGACGCTGCCAGCCATGGAGGCCTGCCCAGTGCCGGCTCCACATCCAGCACAGAACTCAACAACCAAGTGGAAACATTCAGAGGTCTGGTGCACCCCGCAGCCTTATTGTATGGCTGACACAACGTGAATTGGGCACGGATCAGTTTATATATTATGTCTTACCTCTGGGTTTACGTTGTCTTCAACAGGTCTTACTTCAGCCCTGGCTGGCCAGGTGGCTACCACCCTGGAGCTGAAGGTAGAGAAACAGGACAAGGACGAGATGCATGATAGCCTTTCTGCGGATGACAAGTCCGATGACGAGAGCGATAGAAGGGATATGAAGACACCAAGACCAGGCACACGCACGAGGTACGAAGATGTCGCTACACGAACACGTATAATATTTTCCAAAAGTGAAATAATTTAGAGGTTAACTGATGTTTGGTTGAGTGAGCTTGGTTGAGCTTGAGTGAGAAACAAAATGATTTTAATTGAAAATTGTTTAAACCAGAACAAACCATGAAAGTTGATCCTGTGATTCTTGTTTAGCAATTTACTCTGATGTTTTCTAAAGATGTAACACTGCAGAAAGTGAGGATACGGCCTGAGCAGTAGCCTGTCAATGACCTTAATCTGTGCAGATAGCACATTACATCATTTTGAGCAATTTTTCACTGTAAGTTTTTCACTATTATTTTTCTTATACATATTTTACTTTCAGTCAGAGAGAGAAGTGAAGACTTCTATGCTCCTTAGTTTCAACTTACATTTGGTTTTCGTCGTGTGCATTTAATTGTGAAACAGATCTGACTGCAGGTGGATTTCTTCTCTCTCCCACAGTATCACAGAAGACGAGGAGCTGAATCCAGAGCAGAAGGCTGAACGTGAGCGCGAAAGGAGGATGGCTAACAACGCCCGTGAACGCCTGAGGGTGCGAGACATCAACGAAGCTTTCAAGGAGCTGGGTCGCATGTGCCAGCTGCACTTGAAAAGCGAGAAGCCTCAGACTAAACTGCTCATCCTCCATCAGGCTGTGGCCGTCATACTTAGCTTGGAGCAGCAAGTCAGAGGTCAGTGTCCAGCTAATGAAAGCTTTATCCCAGTGTTGAAATGTCAACATTACGTCACATCAAATCGATATTCATCCTTCAAAAACGCCTAAAGGTTTCACATAATATTCCTGCAGTTGGTAATTTCATTTTAGAGTTGCATCCTCCCCCTAAAAAAAATTAAAACAGGACAAGGCTCCCACTATTTTTGTTCCAAGAAATGCGAGTAGAAGTGGTACAAAAGTTTGACTCCTGTCTCTCTGAACCTACAGAGCGGAATTTGAACCCTAAAGCGGCCTGTCTTAAGAGAAGGGAGGAGGAAAAAGTGTCTGGGGGTTCTGGTGAAGCCCAACAAGGCCACACAGGAGTCCATCCAGGCCTGACTGACACATCCAACCCCATGGGCCACCTCTGAGTAAGCAGACAGGTACTGTCACCTCCTGCATCTAACCATTATTTCCAATATTGATTAATCTAAGGATTTAATGTCTCAAACAGTTAATTAATCAGTCATCTTAGGATCTCAGGCAGGCAAAGTTAGTATCTTCTGTTGTCTTTTCTTAAAACTCATTTTTATCTTTTGGCTTTCCCTTAATCGATGGAATTTGTTGTAATTGTTTTAAGTTTTTTTAGCTCATTATGTTTTGGATTTTATTTACTTCTTTAGTCCTTGTTTTACTGTAAACCATTGTTCTATCATTCTTCTCCATCTCCTTCTTCTTCTTATTATTATTATTTTTATTATCATTATTACTATCCATCACAATTCCTAAATTCTTCACATCTTCACATTTTAGAAGCTAGAACTACGTAATGTTTGGCATTGTTGCACGATAAATGACTTTAGTGAATAATCAATTAGTTTCTGATTAATTGTTATGTTGATCGACCAATGCAATGAAGAGAATTTTCGATAAATATGTGAAACAATAGCAGTAGCAATTTTTAATTATTAATTTGTTATAATTCTGAGCCTAAAATATAGATGTAATTTATTTTGTACCTTGTGTGATTATTGATGTTCACCTCTGATCGGTGTATTTCTCACCACCCCCTCTCTCCAGATCAAAGTGATCCAGATCATCTCTGTCCCGTTTTGAGTCGGTGACCTTGCTTCCCAGTGACAGACAGGACTTACAGTTTGTGACACCAATTGGAGGAGACAGACCACTTGAAGTAAAACTACGAGACTAACACAATCCAATCCTAAGATTGAAGAAGAGCCAAGCACCCAGCTCCCTGTGACCAGTTTCCATCTGCAAATTTCTCCCCACAAAGAAAAATCTTCAGCACATATCAATGTCTGCAAGAAGTGTGTTGCTTCTGAACAATCAGAGACTTCGCAATCTCCTCAAACCGTATGTGGAAATTGCCTCGTGCCTAAACTGAATTGACGAATGCATTGTAACAGCAATTGTTTTTGTTTGTCTGTTTCTTTTTTTTTTTCCTATTTATTATGTTATTGAGCTATAAAGTGTATGTCTAAAGGGAAAGTTAAGCAAATTCAAAAAAAGTATGCGGCTTTTCAGTTGATCTATAGTTTGCCAGTGTCACCATTAAAACTGAGCACTCCACCCTTCTACATCTTTGGCGAGTCTGAGATGAGGGGAAAATATTTGGGCACTGAGAAGATTGAGATTAATTTATTGGCCAGTCTAGAGTGATATTTATACCCAACTGAAAATGATCATTAGCTGTTAGAACTGAAAGACTAAAGCGCCCCTTTAAAAAAAAAGAAAAAAAAAAAAAAAAAAAGAGCATATATTATTTATATTTATATTTTATTCATTATGCCACTGGCCACATCTGTAACCAAAACTGCCTGTGTTTGTTTCTGCGTAGTTTAGATCAGTTTCTGTGCTACTGAACAGTGGAATAATAGGCCCGACTAAAATAGCATCAACAATATTGTCTACATAGGTGACAAACGAGAGGCAAACTCTAGTTTTACTGAAAGCTCAGATTTAGTTGTATTCTTTTTTCCTCGGTAGTAAGCAGTGAAAATACAGAGAGCAATCTATTTGCAAACCTTAGCATTCCCTGCATATTTTTAGTGTCTTAACTAAAGGAAATGTAGACTTCACTGCCCTTCGGTTCCTTTGCCATATAGTGTTAAATGTAAGCAGTGACATATTTTTGCAGATTCTTTTCTTTGTTTAGCCTCCTGACAGTTACACACTCCTGGCTTCAGCACAGAAGTGGCTTGTTTTTTTTTGTCATTTTTCCGCCACCAGCTAATTAGAGATTGCTCAATGCAGAAGTAGTTAAAAATATAAAAAAACGACGACCACACTTTCTCCTGGCCTGATGAAGATACTACTTTTTCCGTTTTCTTTCTATTAGTAACTCAAGACATTAAATTTCAAAAACAGTTACTCTGAGTAAAATTTAGTTATGCTTATTTGTGTTGTAACGGGTCCTCTCTTTAAGCTTCCAGCATTATAATGTCCAGTTCCAGCAGAGAGAACTTCTAAGTTATTTTTCAATAATGTTTTAATCCAAGCCGTGATATACTCAATACAGTAAACCAGACTAGATATTTCATGGATTTTGTTGAATAGTGTAGCACAATAATTAACAAAAAGTTAAGAGGATTTTTTTTTTTTTTTCAATTTTTCAAGACATTGGTCATGGCTTTATTTTGTTTTTCCCTATCAGTGTGCATGCTTTAGGTTTCTCCTTTTATTAAGTCTTTGGTCTTAAGATTTGCTTTATATTCCATTTATTTCTTTGTATATTGTCTTCTATCATTATCTACATCCTTAAACAAGGCTGCCACATTCAGAATGAGTATTCTGTTCAAAAAGGGACTTAAATTAGAATAACGGATGCCACGCCAAGAGTTTACATTAAACGTTTATGATTTAACAACTTTGTTTTAGTGAAAAAAACTAAACAGTTTTTGTGTATTCTCTGACTGAATGTTGCCTTGTTCTTCATTTCAGTATTCACAAGCTTGTATTCATGTTGGCAGACTTTGATTGAGGGTCTAATGTATGTCACTTCCTGTTCTCTTTCCTTCATTTTTTTAAAATTTCCTGTTCTTCCTATATTTCGTTGCTCCTCTGTTTGCCAAGTTAGACTTTGCTGTATTCCCAGATGCTTTCCCTTGTATAATATATGAAAAAAAAAGAAAATCAAAAGGAAAAAAAAAAACATTTGGCTTATTTTTCACTGTAGTTAGTCTTTTATACAATAATACTGTAAGAATATTTCTTGAATTCTAAATATTACTCTTTCTAGATTTTTGAAAGCTAAAGTTTTGAGTAAAAAGTTTCTTACTTTATTTTACTATATTAGATAGTAAAATGTACGGTTATTTACCATAACCTGTCCATTATTACAAGAAATTTAAAATGACATCTCAAGAACATAGCTGAATTGTTGCTCGTAGTCTAGTACTTAAAAAGGCTTCGTATGAGCTCCAGATTCCTACAAGTGCGACCTCCATCTTCTCCTTCAGTTTCCATTGTTGATTGATAAAAGATTTGTTCTTGTGTCAAATGAAAAGGTAATGTCGATGCACATCAAAAAAACAGCAGCAACGAGAATTTGAATTTTCTGTCTTTTTCAACAGAAAAACACAATGTATATAACATTTATGTTGCAATAAATGTGCCATCTTTTTTTAAACTTGTGGTATGTGCATTTATTTCTCTCACTGAGCAAACATGTTTGTTTTTTTCTCTGTTTCTTCTCCATATTTACATTTTCTCCTCTCCATAAAGTTTTATTTTATGAAAAGGTACAGGAAGGATGAAATAGGGTGAGCTCGGAAACACGGGAGTTAATATGGATTTATTCTTTGTTTTTGTTTTTGTTTTTTAAAAGACAATTCTACAGTGGATTTAGGCCAAATGAGTGTTTTATAGAATGTAACTCATTTTTCAAAATATTGCCAGTGGACCATTGTAGTCTGTATGAAAGTACAATGAATATATGTTTCTATTTTTAATAAAGTGTGATAGCAGCGTACTCTACAAGTGCTGTGGTCCTACTTTTTTTTTACATTTAGAATCATGCATGATGAAGAAAAAGAACTAGAGACAGGTCCTGTATGAAAGCTATTTCAGCAAAAAGGAAATGCATCAATATTTAACAACAGGAGAAATGAAAATTGATATTTAAGAACACGTATTTTTGTATATATTAGTTCAATGTTGATTTATATCTTAATAATAACATGTAATTGTTTAAGTTTTTTTTTTTTACTAAGTGTCAATTTCAGGATATTTACAGTATTTTTTACAATTTGTTTTAACATGCATTGTATCAATGCAGAAGCAAAAAACATAAAAGAAATGAAGTTGATGCAGCCATTATGAAAAGTACAAACCGAGACTGTAGTTTCTAATAAATGTTTTGGCTGGTAGCAGCTTTCTGTAGACTGCCACACTCAAGCTGCTAATGAATCCCAAAAGTGTTGTGAAAATGCTGCTCCAAACCTGGAGGACTGTAAATCTCAGACCTTGTACATCTGCACAAAATTATCCTCTTGCAGATGCGAGCATCAGAGTACTCATCACATCCTGAGAGGTCTGATCCCGGTTCAGTTTTCTGACAGAGGTGACACTCAGAGGAAAACTGCTGACTGCTGCTCTGTCTGTGGTGAGCTCAGTCATTCAGCGTAAATCGTGACTGTCATCTTTCAATATCCCCTGCAGGGAGAAACAGACGAGATGTGATGGTGGTGGTGGGTGTGCATGTTTTCTGTAGGATCGGGTCCACCAACTCTGAAGGCTAACTTCCTGTCATGGCTCCTAGGCCAAATGACAGAAAGTCCTTGGCTCGCATCCTTGAAGCGAGAGCAAAGAGCCTTCTGCTCCCTCTGCTCCGAACAGTAAGATCCGCCGCCTCTCTGCTACTCTCAGGATGCATGCTACACTAAACTTTGCTTCATGTCTGCTCTCTGCTTTTTGTCTCAGTTTCTAATCTCACATCTTCAAGATGCAATACTTTACTGTTATTTTATTATAGTTGATGGGAGCGTGGTTTGGTGGGCTCACATAAAACAAAAACCTCAGCAGATCATATACAGTAACCAAACTGTGAAAACACACAGTAAAATCACCATAGTCATCAATAAAACCTTCATACATAAAAGAAGCCTTCCCATGGCGGATGCTATTAGCAGCACTGAGTAACTATAATTGCACTGTAACCATTGTATACATACTATTAAATTGACGAAAGCAATAACAGCACATTGATCATTTATGAGTTAAATGACAGGTTCAAATTTTTTCAAGTGTGTTTTAAATCAATACTTACATGCTCATATGTGCACTGAGATCACCATTGGTCATTTCTAAGTGACGGGAGTCAGAATCCAGAGACGCTGTTCTGTGCACAATTCTTTCTTGTGTTCTGCTGGAGCTAATATGATGCTTCAGCAGTCCACCTTAGACAACACAAGTTAGGGATCTTCCCAAGTTACAGTCTTGTTAGAACCAAATCCCTTCTTTGCTGAGCTGTGGCAGAGGCTTGGTATCACAAAGAAGGAATTTTCAACAATTTCATTCTTTAAAAAAAAAAAAAAGAACTCATTTTGGGAAATACCCACTTGATTTCTCAAATTTGTCAGACTGAGGAAGCCTCATATTGGCTTCAGCTGAACTTTTTTCCCCCCCACTATCATCAATATTCAGTAAAGCAACAGACACATCACTTATAATGAAATTGCTTCAAGAAGGGAATCTTTTTGCGGCCAGTATGGAAAGGAGGAACAGTTAAAGCAACCAACATGCTCTCAGTACCAGACCGATGAAAACTGTGTCATTCCTTCCCATGATATGGAAAACATTTTTAGCTGTCTTAAAAGGAAAAGTCTTTGCTGAGCTTTTTTTGGTACTATTTTAGTGTTGACCTTCCACTTAAAAGAAGAGGAAATTGTTACACCCACAAATTAGTAATTCTCCACCTGTTGAATTACTCTTGATGTTTATGACCAGAGTCAGATGGCCACTACGACTCTTAATGTCCACTACTACGTCCTTTATTTTGGAAGCTCCCGAGTTGTTGACGGCACAACAGTCCACTACTGTAAGCAATCAGACCTTCTATTGTGGTATCAGCAGCAAACTTATACAACTTAACAGCCATTTGCTCACCACATTATTTTCAGTCGTAGCTTTTACCCGCCTCACTGGTACAGAGATTTTTTTTTCAGCATGTTTCTTCTAGAAAAAAAACAACAAAAAAAAAACAGGAAAGATTGAACCAAGCAAGCTAAATACGAGCATCTGTGACATCTCTGGTACATGTCAGTTTCCTTGTAATCTTTCTCGCTGTATAATGAGGATGAGACTGAGCTGTGTACTGAGCATGCCCAGAGGTCCCAGCTGTGGCACGTCGGCGGAGAACAGAGCTCTCATTGTGTGCTGCTGTAACCCAACACAGTAGCACAGAGCTCAGATTAAAGGCTGTGGTGCTGCACGGTCTCTCTGCGGACACAAATATAAACAGTGGGCCACTACAAAGGCAAAGGGGCAGCTGGGCCTCCAGTTTAATGCAGTTTATGCTGTAGAGTCATAAAAGGAATTTTGAATTGATCATTTTTCGAGAATCTCAGTGTAAGTCAGTTTGAGCATTACAAAGCTGTTTTTGCAGGAACTAGAAAAATCTATAGGAAAGTGATATCGTTTAAAATATTCTTTGTGAAGGTGGAGGTACTTATGTTGAAAATAATATACAGTATAAAGTATGATAAAGTGAATGATCAGAAAAACAGAAAACTTTGTAGCCTGTAATGCCTGGAAAGGTAAACTGCATTTTGTGTGATTTTTTTCATGTTGTATGTTTCTAACATTTTGTCTACCTCTTTTTCATGTATCAAGGAACAAAATGATTAGAAACACATTAAAATTGGAGTGGAAATTATCAATAGAAAATTAATTGGCATCAATTATGATTGATTAGTTGTTTAAGTCAATTTTCAAGCCAAAAAGCCAAACAATTCACAGTTCCCTGCCTTATATTATAGTAAAATTAGTTTTTTTCGTTTTTGTTGGTCAGACAAAAAAAAAAGAAAGAAAAAAAACGGAAACATCAGTTTAAAAGGTTTGTGTGGTTTATTATGTAGAATCATACAGCTGTTTCTGTTTTTTGTGCTCCCTCAATGCATAGCATGAGTTAGAAACATACACAGCCTGTGTGTGAATATTTGTACACTACCAAATATAGACATGTAAGTGCACTCAGTTTCGCTTACATGGCTGTAATCCTACATCTGCTACCACCTGCTTCAGCCATCCGAGAGTTTGTGTCACTGCTCTGCCTCGTTTGCTTGGTCCTGCAGCTCCTCATAAAATACATGCAAACCACAGACGCTTTGCAGAAATAATATTTACTCTCCAGAGCGATGCGTCTACTGCACTGTTTGTAAACATGCATGCACCAGTACGAGCATCCTGCGAGGGTCGCATTGGGGGGGGGGGGGCAATCCCAGCTGACATTGGGACCAACAGCGCAGGTTCTCATTAACTACCCGCACTCAGGTCAGCTCGCTATCCACTAGATGACGCTCTAGGTTTTTAAAGAGGTGCAGCTGCAAATCGCATTTATGTAGAGCGCAATTAATTAACCTGAGATCGAGTTTGAGGCGAGGAAATGCGTGTCAAAGTCTCCCAGGACATTAAATAATTCATAAAACCATTAGTTTGTACAAGCAATTTATATCCATTTATGGACCTACAGTGTGTAACTTGTTATTTTAATCTTCCAGTATTGTTGAAATATTTCAGGAGGGTGTTCTGGACTTTTTTACATAGTATTTCTCCACAGTATTTGGATTACTATCTAGTGGATCCACCCATCTACATTTTTCACGTTGCAAAATTGTGACTCATACTTCAAAATGTATTAACTCGGCCATTCTTCATTTGTGATAAGGTTTTTCTGTTTTTTTTTCTTAACTTATTATGTTGGCCCAGATTCTACCTAACACCAACAATGGAGCATTACTTTGTCGGTCGGCCTATAATTTTACATTTAGTTTATTCGGTTTAGAAAACAAACGAAAAAAAAAAAAAAAAGATGTTTGTTTTTTTATAACGAGCTGAGATGAAGGACTAATTAACAGAGTGAGTGTCCGGTCCCACCCACAGCTTGTGCCCCGCTGGTTCCAGCACCCTCTCGACACCCTGCTGGGGTGAACCGAGCGCAGCCTGACCGGTCCAAACTGAGCCGAGCCATGGAGGAGTCCCGCCGAGGCTAACGTGAGGATTTATTTGATTTGTGATGTGGAATCTGTTCCTGAACCGGCGGACTGGATTTAGGTGGGTGGGCGGGTTTGTGCGCTGGATTCAGGAGGCGGAGCGGCCTGGAGGGTCGGACGTCCTTCTGCAAGTGTCCTGCTCTCTCCGTCTCTCTCTCTCTCTCTCCCTCAGAGAAAACAACACAGGACTAAACAAGTTGGCCAACTGTGGTGTGGGCACTTTACTCAACAGTTCGTCTCATTTCAAAATCCTTTAAACAAACGCTTGAAGTCTGCGATAAGTGAACAAGAGAGGAAAAACGACGCTGGTGAGTAACTAGCTAACAGTATTCGTGGTAGATGTTGAGTCTGCTGTGGGAGCGTTAACAGCCGTTAAACTCCACAAGAGAAAAAAACAAACTCAACATTTAACGTCAGAACTGTACAAGTTAGCTACGCTTTAAACTTGACTTAATGAAGTGACTCGTGGAGTTGAGCAAGTTGCGAAGCAAACCCAACATTTTTACAGTAAATCTCAGGCTGCCACCTGTTGCACTGAGCAGCGATGTAAAATGTCCAGAAACTGCGTCAACTCAAACTGCCGCTGCTTCTTCATTTCAGTTAACCTGTAACTGTTTAAGTAAGCCCTTTTTTTTCTGAGGCTCTGTGTGTAATTTTTAACCCACACACGAGTGGTGAGACTTTAGCTGTGTTTACAGTTGCTCCTGTCAGCTCACCTTACATTTACCTGACGCACCAGATCACTGAACTCCCATTCATGTTATGTAACTTTGTCATATTTTCCCACAAGGTAAATCCTCGCAGTCTTGACGGACTTTATTCACCTTTTACCTTCATTTTCTCAAGGTTCGTCCTCTGATTTGCTCTCCACTGATCTGTTGTTTTTTGTTTTTTGTTTTTTCATGTGGTCATGTGAGCCACTGCAGCTATAGACACAGTGTCAGGACTCCCTGTGACACAGAAAACTAATGAGAAGATAAACATCTGCTTTGTTAAATCTTTGCACAGTCTCCCCTGCGCTCAGATCAAAGTCAGGACATCCTGACCTGTGCTCAGCGCTGACCGCTCTGCTCCTTAACACAGGCAGCACGGCCACTGTGGACTGTGGGGCAGCTCGGCGAGGGTTTCCTCCATTTGTAGAGAAAAATACAATGAAAGGGGAGAAAGTTTCACACTTTTTTGAGCCTTTATGTGTCAGATGCGTGTGAAACTAAGGATAAAAGGTTCTATTGTCATCTTAGGCTTTAACCTGTCATCGACAGCCCACTTCCTCCTTGACAGGATGCTTTACCTTGGGTTTCCTCTTTCTTTCCTCCAGTGCAGACTACAGAGTGTGAAGCTGACTACTTCTGACTAATTGAAGCTCCAGGACCAACCAGTCAGGATAGTTGACTTGTCAAACCCAAGAGGAGATTAATTATTCTCATGTTGTGCTAGGAGTGGCTGACAAAGACAGCCTCTGTCTATAAAGTTAATACACTTTAATGAAATAAAATGTTAACCCTGGCAGAAAAACAACAGAGGTGCTACTTCATGCAGTAAATGCCATATATTTAACAAGGGTATCTGTTGTTTAGGCCATCATTTACTAACTAAATTGATCGTTAGACAAAATGCGTCAGAACGGCTTTTTTTGGAGGTTTTCTTGCAACGTCTAATATGGCTTTTCTGTTCTTGAGTGTTACCAATGGTTTACATTTATGAAGGTGTCTTTTGATTGTAGACTTCGACAATGATACGCCTACGTCCTCCAAAGTGTTCTTGACCCAGCTAGATGTTGTGAAGGGTTTTTTCTCCACCAAGGAAAGAATTCAATGCTCATCCTTTTTAGTTGTCTTCTGTAGTCTTCTAGGCCTTTTAGTGTTGCTGAGCTCATCATTTCCTTCCTTCTTTTTAATAATGTACCAAATTTTTGATTTAGCCACTCCTAAAGTTGCTGCCATCTGTCTGACAGGTTTTGTTTTGTTTTTTCAGCCTAATGATGGCCTCCGTCATATGCATTGACACCTCTTTGGACCGCATATTGAGAGTTCCCATGGATAGCTACCAAATGCAAATTCAACACTTGGAATCAACTGCAGACCTTTTATCTGCTCAATATGTCATGAAATAATGAGGGAACAGGTCACACCTGGCCATGAAACTGATTTTCAGTAAATTGTCCAATTACTTTTGAGCCTCTGAAAATGAGGGACTCTGTGTAAAAAAGGCTGTAGTTCGTAAAGGGTTAATACAATATTTTTGTTAAAATCCTTGAATTAAAGCTGAGAGTTTACACTTCAATCAGAGCTTGATGGCTTTGTCTCAAATCTATTGTGGTGGTGTACAGACAAAAAATTCCAAACGTGTCACTGTCCAAATACCTATGGTACTAACTGTATTTCATCCTAACATGATATATCCTGATTTTGCCTTTGTCCTCAGTCTTATGAGTGTCCTTCTTCCAGGCCCATCGCAGCCTGTCTTTGTATTGTAATATCAGGTAGAATGGGACACTATCAGTAAGGCAAACAGGAACCTGTTAAAAGTTCATGGTCCAGTGAAACACATGATGGCTGCGGATGGCTTTGTCTTCTCTGGCTTGGGATGAACATTTAACTGATGAACATTTAGGAGCTTACTGTAATATTTGTACACAGTTTGATATTTATTGCTTCAAATCTATCAACTTTGACAACCCAGCAATTATTATAAATATGACAAAACTGAGCCAAACAAGATTTTGTTGCTTTCTTTTCATGGCATTTCCCATGTGTGTGGGCTGCAAATTAAAATGTCATGTACAAGGGTCAACTATACCCTGTACGCACACACACACCCCGCAACTACATATCCACTCTAAACCTGATGCCCACCAAAGCTGTGTAAAGATGACAGAGCTTTCGCATTTTTTTTCAGGCCTGACTGAGTATTATCTTTCTCTCAATACCTTTCTCTTAACCTGTTTAACTTATATTCTTTGTCATGCACAGTAAACAGTCACTTTGTTATAGCACCCCTGTTAGTCACTCACCTGTAGCCTTTCTAAACAGTACGTTGTTATATTTGGTGTTAAATAGAATGCTATTAATGAATCATGTTTTTCAGCGATATTATGGGTCTGATATGTCATAGGCAACACAGGGAGCTTATTATCTCATATGGCCAGAGCATTTTAGCTAAACAGTTTGATAAAAAACAATTTTGTCAAATTTTGATCTTACTAAATAATGTAGTGTCTCATCTCTGAATGTCTAAATCTTTGCTTGCAGAGGTGGGCCACCTGATCCAGGGAGAGGGATTTATTTTCCTTCTGTATTCCTGATGGAGTCATACAGAGTGACCGACATTCCTAACAGTGGACCACAGCGGGTCTACACTCAGCCGTCCCGCCCCTCCAGGCCCCACAGTAATGGAGCTGGTACATATGGTCTCAGCATCCGCGTCCAGGGTATAGATGGACACCCCTACGTAGTTCTGAACAATCAAGACAGGGGTCCTCAGTCCTATATCGACCCTAACAGTAATGGGTACATTGACACAGAGGGCTCTTTTATTGAGAACTACCAGGAGTATGATTTCAGAGGGGGCAAGGAGGCTGGATCCAACAGCCCCTTCATGGAGTACAGGTCTCAGAAGATGATGCATTACTCTGGTCCTCAAAATGGTGTCACAGATTCACAAGGAAAGAAACCATCCACCCTTCTGAACTTTCAGAAGCACCCTGAGTTACTGCAGCCGTATGATCCAGAGACAAACTCCCTCAATCTTGAAGGTTTCCACAGCCTGCCTTCAAGGCCTCTGCCTGTCGCTGAGACTGAGAACCAACACCAGAGTCCCTCCTCCAATTCTGCTGCACCTGCATCGTCCCATCCCAGATCATCAAGCCTGGATCAGAATAAAACTCCTGCGCATCAAGAGAAGAGGCAACTTCCATCCCAGAGCCTTAGCGAGACAGCCCTTCCTAAGCTGAAGTCACAGCCTCAGTCCGTGACTCCTCAGTCAATGTCACAGCCTCAGTCCATGCCTCCAGCCAAGCTCACTCAGCCTCCGACCAGGCCACAATCCCAAATAGCTCAGCCACAGTCCAGACCTCGCCTCACCAACCTGAATCCACCTCAGTCCAAGCCATCCTCCAAAACTCAGCACCAGTCAGTGCCTCCAGCCCAGCCTCAGCCCTCTGCTGTGTCAAGTCCCACGAGTGAGCAGACCAAGACCTTCTTTAGATCCCCCAGCTCTATGAGCAGTGCCAACTCCAGCCTTGAGCGCACCCGCCGTGAGCCTGATGTCCTTCCTCTACGCAGGACTGACTCAAGTGGGCCAGTTCTTCAGTCTTCTTCCCGCTCCCGCCACTCCTCGTCATCCTCTACCTCTAAGGCTCTGGTGGATGAACAGATGGAGGCCCTGTACGCAGACTCCATCAACCGCCACGAGAACCGCCGCTACATCCCTTTCCTCCCTGGTTCAGGCAGAGACATTGACACAGGTTCCATTCCTGGCGTTGATGAGCTCATTGAGAAGTTTGACGGCAAAGATGGCAGCCACCAGCGCAGGGGCAGGGCAGGGCGCAGGAACAGGATCAATCCAGAGGACCGAAAACGCTCACGCAGCGTGGATAGTGCCCTTGGCATGCGAGATGGTTCTAGCTATGTGGATGAGTTTAGCCGCCATCGAGGCACATCAATGGAGCATGTCCTGCGGCCCTCACAGCTACGGATGCAGAAAACAGCTGGATGTCAAGACTCCTGGCTCATGACTCTAGATGGTAGGGTTGACTCCAGCGCTTCATCTCACGTCGCCAGTGCACCCGGCTCCCCCCAGAGCACCATCTCTAAAGGTGTCGGCTCCATCCAGGGGTACAAAAAGCCACAGACTTGCTCCTCTGCGTTGCCATTCAAGAGTAAAGAGAGTGAGGACAGTGGCTCTTCAGCTGTTAAAATTTCGACAGCGTCGGTGTCAACATTGCTATCGAAGCCTTCTTCCACTACAGAAAAAAAGCACAGTACAGACGCCGATGTTCAGGTAAAAAGCCAGAGATCTGTGTTGCAGCATTATGATTTGATCTTACATTTGAGATCTGAAATATCTTTGTTTTAACCTTTGTCTTATTTTACTTCAGATATTTATCAAATAGTCCAACACATAATTTTCTATTCTGTCTTATCAAAATGAGCATGTGTGAGATAAGAACACCCTTTTTTTGCTTTGTCAAGATCTCTCATTCATTTCCTGTCATATCCAGGCGACACCTGATCTCCTGAAAGGTCAGCAGGAGCTTTCACAACAAACACATGAGGAGACAGCAAAACAAATTTTGTTCAATTACCTTAAAGACGGGTAGGTTATCTTGACTTTCTTTGTTCTGATCAATGCAGTTTTTAGCTTTATTTCTTCATATTAGTAAAAACTGTAGTGAAAATGTGATAGTTTTAATCATTGGCTGCTGAATCATGAACTAAGCATATTGTTCCCCTTGAAGCCTAAAATCAACATGTTGCACCATATGGCAATGCATCGAAAGGGCAAGAGACTGTTGTGTGGGAGCACATAAGTGGTTTTTATCAGAGCTGGACTGTTTGTGATAAAAGTGAAGGAATGTGCTCGTCCAACCCCCCCCACAACACACACACACACACACACACACACACACACACACACACACACACACACACACACACACACCCCTCCAGACTGTGAGTGATCCAGCTGTCTGAGTATGTTTTCTTGCAGAATCCCACTTTCTCTTTCTTCATTCTTTTTAGCTTCAGTGTGAACATTCTGTTTGTTTTGTAATCAGACACTAACTGCCTGTCAAGGAAAGCCGTGATGGGTTAAAAGGTTAAATTCAGTTTAGGTTTTAAAGAAGCCATATAGGAAGGTTTATGCACACTGTTTAAGCTAGCAAGTCAGTAATTGTTTTTGGAGAATGTTTATGCAAATACAAATGCCACTTAAACTTTTGTTCTGTAGCAGTTGCATTAGCTGTCCATGATTTCACAGTGAGAGACAGTTTGCAGGTTTCTAAAGTTCTTGCATTTGCTACAGGCTTGGGGTAGAAAGAGAACAGGAAACTCCTTGGGTGTGTCTGGCCACAGGTCAGGAGTCACAGGACAAAGGAAAGGAAACACAGATGGAAGTGCAGGGGCTGAAACTGAGCTACATTCCCAAGGACCAGAAGACAAACATCCACCAACAGGGGTTTTAAAGATTTAATGAAAATCATCTGTATGAGGAGAGGGGAGGTTTTGGGGTTTGGCTTACTTTGTCAGCCTTGTAATTTATTGAAATAATATGTCAGTGTTGGCATGTGAAAGTGGTGAAATTCCATTTTTGTTGATGCTGATGTTTTCACTTTAACTAAAGGATGAAACGTTCTTCTGTGGGTTGAGAAAATCCTTCAATCTTTGGGCTTTCAAACATCTGTCGATAAATGCCTGCTGTTCAACGGGACAGACAAACTGACTGTTTTTTTTTTTTTTTTTTTTTTAGCTCCAGAGAAGCTGATGTTTAGGAACTGTAAAGTTTTTACTGACCAGAACAATAGTGGTGTCGGTTGCCACTTTGTAATTTTTTAAATATAACACAAACGATGTTACCACCAGAGAGAATAGAGGTGTGGGTGAGGCTGGTTTCGCGACCAAATGCTGTGAATCCAGGCTTTTTTAAAAGTCACAAAAGGAAGTAATAAAAATTGTGTTTTTGTTTCAGTAATTAATGATATGAGCAGCAAGCTATGAAATTTTAAAAACAAAACTCCTACAATCTATTGCAATTTGCTTAATGTGCAAATTGCAAGTTGTTTACATTTGAAAATATCAGGAATTGTTATGTTTCTTAAGCCCTGGATTGTCGCTTCATCATTTTTAGCTGTGGTTCCTACTAATTTACCAGGTGATGAAATGAGACTCTGCAGCAGTCCCATTATACTGCCCATACATTTAATTCTTCCACTCATAAGCCTCATAGTTTATTGGACAGGTGTAATGAAGCTGTTTGTGCTGTGAGGTGACACATCAAAGCAGCATGATCCTTCATGACCCTTTCTAAGTTGGGAATGAGTTTCTCTGTTCTCAGAACAGCCTAGGATTTATTTGTGATCCCCCAAACACTGAGAGAGGATTTTTTAACCTTTTAATAAATAGCGTGTGTTAACATACCTCTGTGTGTGTGTGTGTGTGTGTGTGTGTGTGTGTGTGTGTGTGTGTGTGTGTGTGTGTGTGTGTGTGTGTGTGTGTGTGTCTGCAGAAGCAACGATAATGATGAAACAACAAAGAGAAAGGTCAACCTTGTCTTTGAGAAAATACAAACGTTGAAGTCCCGGGCTACGGCGAGTACACAAGGCGACAACAAAGTGAGAAGTTGTACCACTAACAGTTTAAGAAACCATGGAAAAAAAAAATGTCTTCTCCGTTGTGATTGCCAACTACACATCAAAAGGGCATCTTTACATATTTTATGTTGAAATCATAGATTTTGGGTTGTAAAAGTGCACCTCCATGATTTAGCTGTCTAGCAGTAAATGGGTCAGAGATGTGTGTTTTGGTTTTGGCATCCCCAAATGAAGCCCAGCTGGCTCAAATGTTTTGATTTTTTTAGGGATTGATAAATGCAACATACTAATTGGTGCTCATTTGAATTTTCAAAGTGAACATTAAATCTTGCCTTAACATCCTGTTTGACTCAAAGCACTGAAGAAAATTGGGATCTCTGATACATTTTAGGGGACCTGTAAAAGTGAGTGCATGTTATCCCCAGCTCTGAGGCTTTTGGCAATCAGGCTACTTTGAATATCAGACACTGGAAGCTATCAAATATTTACCCTTTACTAAATAACTGATTGCTAATGCCAGACTCCATATAATCAGGTTGTATTTTTATTCGTAATGTCAAGAAATAACCAATTCTAAAACGTCTGTTCGTATGTTCTCCTCTCAGTCCCTAGACCTCACAGCACAGACCAAAGCTCTGCAGGAGCAAAATGCTGAACTGGAGAAAGAAACGGCCAAACTGAAGAGACAACTTGAGGAACAAACCACGGTATCAACAGTCTAACTGCAACTGTGCCTCTGACATAAGCCTGTTTATGTTGGCATACCAGTTTATTGCTGAACTTGTTTTTTGACAATATCCTTTAATCAAGGGTTTGGTTGGAAAGGAGGTTTAAGGGATTACTTTTCAACTTGTTGAATCTGAAGAGTTATTTTGGGACTATTGGTTGGATGTAGAATTGGCTAAGCTTAACACAAAGACACATCATCAACTGAATAATAGAATAAACAGGCCACCCTAGTGAAAACCTGTAATTCTGTAGTATGCAGGTGTTTAAATAAAGTAAACAGGAATTAAAAACACTGTTGTTTGCTTTGAATTAAAAGTGAAATTTAAAAAAAACAAACAAACAGAAAATTACCGTATCTTGAGTGAGTTGGCACAATCAATTCAATCCAACAGCCAAAAGCTTGGTGCAGGAGATGTAAATGACTAGATCTCTGTATCCGCATTGAAATATCAACATTAATATTTTTGTGTTTCTCTTTCAGAATAATCAGGCTGACAAAAGGACAGCAGCAGGTGTGAAGGAGCTGCAGCAGGAGCTGGAGCGGAGTGCAGAGGAGTGCAAGCGTCTGAAGGAAAAACTGGCCAAAACAGAGGCCGAGCTCCAGACCACAGTCGAAGAGTAAGTGCAGAGTGACAGTCAATCAAGAGCAGCGCGGATTCATCAACTAGCTTAGCTTTATTTAGCATTTCCAGAATGTTGTGTTGACTATTTTAATTGTCAATACCAGATTTTTTTACTTATGTTAATATATGTTTAACAGTTCCCTCTACTGGTATCGATCTTGGTTGTGTTGATTGTATGCCCAGATGAACACATCTGGGAGCGTTTGTGGTGGGAAGCTGGTGAGGGATCATGTTCTTGTCCTGTCACAGTTAATCTCTATTGATCTGTTGGGGATCCTGCACAGAGAGAGGTGGGAACAGGGAGGGATAACAGGAACTTCTTGCACTTTACGCCCTCCTGGTGAAACTCCTTGTTAGCAGGTGAAATGAAGAAGCAGTTTATCAGAAGAACCTTGTTACTGTTAATACCCTCACCAAGTCATATAATAATAGATAAAAATAATAATATGCTTGAGGTGAAAGTTGCTTTAAACTCAACTTTTCCATGTACTTTCACACAGCAGTGTAGGATATCTGTTGATGAAACCACTCAGACTGTTGATAGTTACTGATGTGGTTACCATGTCAGTTCCTCCGTCTGATTACAGCCCTTTGTGTCTTCTCTGTTTTGTTAGGTTTATCTTTCACCCTTCATATTAGTGTTTGCGTGTTGACTGATTTACTATTCAATACTATACTGCTCAATTTCTGCCCCTTTACATATTATATAACTGTTTGAGATAGACTCTTTAAATGCTCCCCCCTAATGTGTTAGGCCTTTATTGTTGATTATTTTTTTGTTCTTTGAATCCAGGATTTTTCACCTACCAACGTTTACAGTGACGTTTTATTTCTCAGTTGATTATCATATGTCATTTCATCTTTATTGTGTTCCTTTCTCTGGATTAAAGGCCCGGTACCAAACATCACTGAGTCTACGCATTTTTTCACCATTAATTTTTGGAATTTTTGCCTTTATTGTACAGTTGATAATGAAGAGGCAGACAGGAAACAAAGGTCTGTGACTTGAATTGAACCAAGGAGCATTTAATAGCATGCACTGTAACCTTTCAACTACCGGTCGTGTAGAGGCAATTTACACATTATTGGTTTGTCAATCGCTCAGGTATTCGTTTGAACCTCTGCGCTATGTAGGCCTCACATTCAGACTGAGCACAGGTGTAACCTTTTGTATGTGTGAATAAGGTGCAGGTGTGTGGGTGTGTATGTCTATATATACAGTATGTAGAGTTCCTGTGCTGTAATGTGACATGTTGTGTGGTTTGTCAGGCTGTTCCAGGTGAAGATGGAGAGGGAGCAGTACCAGACGGAGATCAGAGACCTGCAGGACCAGCTGTCAGAGATGCATGACGAGCTTGATTCGGCCAAGAAGTTAGCTGCTGATGGGGAGAAAGACATTATTATAGCGGTAATGCACAGTGTTCATTGTTCTAGAGAAGAAGAAAATGACTTTTTTGGCTCGAAGCTTGAAGAACACGTGACTGATGGCAATTGCTCACCAAAACCATCATGAAAGATGAAACCTTTTTTGCCGTGCCTCTTGAATACTAAAACCTTGTACATAAAGCTTTATTGTAAAATTTAGCTTTGGAGTGAGGTAACATTGAGTTTATGTTTCACTCTATATTTAAAGGTTTAAACATTAATGCAGCCACTGTAGAGACTAGCCTGTCTGCAACAGGCTCAATGATTTGTCACATTCTATACTGCAGTACAACATTGATAATCTTTGTTAGAAGGAAATAACACAGAAAGCAATTTAGTTTTCTGAAAACCTTCGCAATAAGCCTTATCAACTCCATATGGTGAAGGCTTTATGTGAAAGATTAATCTCGGGAGACACTAAAGAATATACTGTCTCAATGAACAAACAGCAAGGGATCGCAATATTGCAACGGTATATCTAAAACTATTACACTTACTATTGATTATTTCCAAAGGTGCACATTTTGTCTTGTCTTTAGTTGTAACACTACAAATTTTTGATCTTTAAACAGTTTAATAAATATGTCTGCAGTGAGAAAAAAACTAGGCAGGTCAACTCCAGTCTGATTCTGCATATTCTGAAGTGATAAAAAGTTATTGAACTGTCCTAATTTTCCACAGGACATGTTGCAATTGAAGGTGGAGATGCAGGAAATTCTCCTGGCCAAGGAGGACCAGGAGGAGATGCTGAGGAGGCGAGAGAGGGAGCTGACAGCTCTGAAAGGAGCTCTGAAGGAGGAAGTGGCCGCTCATGATCAGGAAGTGGACAAGATGAGGGAGCAGTATGAGAAGGAATTAAGCAGGCTGCAAACGTCTTTGGAGGAGGCCAAGCAGGTAATCAGTCTCCCGTTTGTTTCCCCTTCCTCCCTCCTCTCTCCTACAGTTTAACTCCCTGCATTCCCTCCTCCTCATTTCCTTTGCTCTCACCCTCCCCCAATTCCAGAAACACACCCTGTCACAGAGGAGTGTGGAGATAAGCATCTCATCAGGGGAGCTGTAGCTGTTTGTTTTTTTGTGTGTGTGTGTGCGCGTGTGTGTGTGTGTGTGTGTGTGTGTGTGTGTGTGTGTGTGTGTGTGTGTGTGTGTGTTTTGCATAGCAAGTTGTGCAATATGTGACGTTATTTACATATTTTCACAAGTTTCAAAGCTGTGGCACTGAGTATCAAAATACTGAGACACGGGTTTTAAAACAGGCAAGACCCAATGTAACCTGAAAAAGCTTGGCATTTACATCAGTATCACTGTTGTTCTGGGGAAAGGATTTTCAGAGAGAGCAGGAAAAGGAGACAAACAGAGACCTTGTTTCATTTGCTGTTTCCATTGCATTGGAAAAGATGTTGAATTCAAGATGTCAATGTAAGATATACTGTACCAGGCAAAGATCAGAGTGCAAAGAAAAGTCCTGAAAACAAGAATTTTTAATATTATAAAACAAGAAATTTAAAATATTATCTTCCAACATCATTTTCCAGATCTGTACTTAGCTTACTACTCTTCAGTCTCCTTCAGTGAATAATAGTGTCTCAAAACATTTGATACCTCAGTAGTACCACTGTAGCCTGATGTACATGCTTAAAGATAAGTCAGCAGTTGACTTTTCAATATTTACAGAGTTCTTCCCACATTTCTGTTGTTCGTTTGAATTCTAATTATACTTTTATTATATGACAAGCAGATGTTTTTTGTTTTTGTTTTTGTTTTTTTTCGCATATCTGCTGTGTTAGTCATAAATCAGTTATTCCATGACTTGGTCTTGCAGGCTTGCAGAGAGACTTTGATGATAAAGAGCTTAAACATCCCGGTTTTTCATGCTGATATAATTGCACTGCCCAAACAAAGTAGTTAAAACACAATGATCTTCACAGGATAGGCTATTCAGCTAAAGCAGTCAGAAGTTTTTTCAAATGACAGAAGTGGAAGTTTAGCTCTGCTTGAGTTTACACACTTGTGCTGCGTCAACAGAACAAACTGATAAAATGAAACGAAACACTATGTCACAGTTAAATGTAGCTTGTCATCATTTTTGATGGGAAGTCTTTCAAGCCAGTCAAGTTTAGAGGTGTTTTCTTATCTTAGCTTGTTTCTCTATGGAGGAAAATTTTACAGGAAGAATGATGTTTGTTTGATAATAAAATTTAGAGACTTTTACCTATAAATGAAATTTCTAAGACTTGCCTTACTAGCAAGGTCACTTTTGTAGCTTAGTAGCTAGTCCCAATTAAAAATCTTGATATACTTGGAAACAGACAGCTCTGTTTTTACTAGATTAGCAAAAAATAAACTTCTGAAAAGCTGCACAACAGAATTTAGCTATTATTAGGAGAATAATACCAGTGATGAACCAGCCATGATTCAAAAGTAAATGATTAGAAGGGTGTTTTTTTTGTTTTTTATATAGAAAAAGCAGAGATGGTCTATCAACTTTCTTGAAAATGGGAGAGGTGGGCTAAGATGAGATGAGCAGTGATGCAAGGCAGGAGACAGCACACTGAAAGGAGTGAAAACACATTGTTTTCAATAGGTCTCTGTGTGACTCACGTGTGTCCTGTTTGTCTCAAAGAGTGGAAGTTGTCCTTGTTCTTGACTTCCTGCAGGCCTGTTGGGGGTCCACAGCAGTGCTCTGCGGCAAAAGTCTATGAGAACATTTCCTTTTGTCGAACAGAGGCACAGCTCCGCCAAGGGAGCATGTCATCAGGGGTTTACCCTCAGTGCTTTGTAAACACTTGGCAAAATGAAGTCATTGTTTGTGTCTCTTTTAAGATATAAAAGAGTTTTCACTCATTGGAGCCTTCCGTGCATGTCCATGAATGAATGTTCTGTCCTCAGGTTAGACTTTGTGAGACATTTGTAGATTAGAAGATTTTGCCTACTAATTATACAGAAATATTAACTCAAATTCATCTATACATGCACCATTTATGCTTTATCTGATTATATATGCAGTTTAAGTTGGGGCAATGTTCAAATGAATGATAATAAATCAGCCCATAAGAGACGCATAAGTTAATTAATTTTGTAGTCATAGCCACTAAAATAAGCACTGTGCAACAACCACTGTGCAATTCTCAATATTATATCGTATAATTCTCTGTAATATGAAAATATTATGTGTGACAGACATATGCATAAACAAATCTTGCAAAATAGTAAGATGAATATCACCATGAAACCCAAAGCCCTTTTGAAATCCAGAATGTTTACAGCAGGTTATGAGAGAGTCTCATATACATTTCTACTTTGTGCAAGGCTGTCAGATGGAGAGAAAAAAAAGATCGCCAGAGTGAATTGGGCGTCTTTTCATTCTTGTGCGCCATCTCCAACCAAAGTGCTGCCTCCTTCTTTGTATGGCCCTGACATTTGCGTTGACCAGAATGGCCCATGTGGAGAAGAATGCTGGAAACTGGAGCACTAAATTGCTCTGCATACTAGTTAATTGCAGTGGCAAGCCATCACTAATCTAATGAGCTGCTGGTCCTGAGTTGCAACGTGTCCCTTCTTCTTTCTGTGCCCTGAAAGAGTGGGGGTAATTGTGGACCTCAGTCAACGATGAATAATGAGTTTGTTTCACACAATAATAGCAGCGGGGGTTACTGAATAAGTGGGTCAGTATGTTGTAGAAAAGGGGATGCGTGGCCAACCCAGTTGAAAGGAGTGGGGGGCCTGTTTTGTGTCTTAAATTGAAAGCTGAATTGTGTTTTCACTGAGCTGAAATCTTTGGAATTTTATCGAGGTTTGAAAAATCGTCGTCATACTTTCCTGCTAAGATATGACTTTACTTATTTTAACAAGTATTACTAACCTCTGCTAAGACCTGCACATTTGGAAGTGGATTTCATCTTTCCTGTCAGCATGTGCTGGTATGCTAAAAATGTGGAAAGATGAGGTGCAGTGAGTAGAGAGAGGGGTTTGTTTCCCGGAATGTCGGGGTCAAATTGGAGAATGTGTACCTTGCAGACCTCCTCCGTCCCTCAGCTCCAGCTCTGTTACACTGTACCTGCTCCGACCTGCAGGAGAGGCTCGGATCTTTTCATTTATGCCTCTTTGTGGTGCTGCAGTTGCATCTCCATGTCTGCAGCATTCCACATTCTTAGTGTTAGAGGCTTTAATAGGTCTCAGCCTTACTCTCCCTTTCCAACTGTAAAGACAGAGCCTTGTGCTTATCACACCATTTCCAGCTCTCGTTATGTTTCACCTACATCCCTGAGCCACAGTGTGTAACATGGCCACATTGTTATCATGCTCTCATCTGTAACCTCAATCCCAAATGCTGTATTTTTTCATTTTCTAACTCCACAGTTTCCACACAAGACTCCACAGTGATCTCCCGCTCACCAGTTCATTTTCTGGCCTGTGCCATTCTCGCCCATATCTCAGCTTGCCTCTCGAGTAATCTCTGCCGGTGTGTGAACTGAAGTCTCACTGTCTGATCATCAAACTTACGTAGCCCAGAGAAGAGTTCCCCCTCAGGCTTATTTTGAAAGTAAGGACCCCCGCATGAGTCTGTGTGTTTGATGATAGCGCTATATTTCCCAGCGTAGCTTTAGGAGCTGATTTAGAAAGCGACTGGAAAGGGGAGGAAGGAGACGCAGGGCAGCAAGCGTTGAAGGAAATGATGGGCAGAGTTTCTGGATCTCGATAGAGACGGCAAGGACTTAGTCATTTATCCTTGCTGAAATATTACTTTTAGGTCTTCAAATGGCTTTAATGATAACTTTAATGATAATTTCATAGATTGATGACATTAGACCCTCTAAAAATCAGGAATTAAATACCCAGCAGTTCAGTCAGAAAGTGTTCAGTTCAGA